>NC_090194.1:37165621-37178121 GCF_024679245.1 Pseudorasbora parva
GATTACGTTACACACACACTGACTCAGGTCCCCTGTTAGATAGTAAATCACGACGCCTGTGTGTTTGCTGTGACATTTCTTATCATCATAAACACACTGTAAAGATTTAGAGTTTTTACAGCAATACCTGAGTTTAAAGGGTTAAATCAAGCAGAAATAGCCCTCTAATGTATTAAATGCAGGTCATTATTGAATAGTGATTATGTTACACACACACTGACTCAGGTCCCCTGTTAGATAGTAAATCACGACGCCTGTGTGTTTGCTGTGACATTTCTTATCATCATAAACACTGTAAAGATTTAGAGTTTTTACAGCATTACCTGAGTTTAAAGGGTTAAATCAAGCAGAAATAGCTCTCTAATGTATTAATTGCAGGTCATTATTGAATAGTGATTACGTTACACACACACTGACTCAGGTCCCCTGTTAGATAGTAAATCACGACGCCTGTGTGTTTGCTGTGACATTTCTTATCATCACAAACACACTGCAAAGATTTAGAGTTTTTACAGCAATACCTGAGTTTAAAGGGTTAAATCAAGCAGAAAGCTCTCTAATGTATTCATTGCAGGTCATTATTGAATAGTGATTACGTTACACACACACTGACTCAGGTCCCCTGTTAGATAGTAAATCACGACGCCTGTGTGTTTGCTGTGACATTTCTTATAATCACAAACACACTGCAAAGATTTAGAGGTCTTACAGCAATACTTGAGTTTAAAGGGTTAAATCAAGCAGAAATAGCTCTCTAATGTATTCATTGCAGGTCATTATTGAATAATGATTACGTTACACACACACTGACTCAGGTCCCCTGTTAGATAGTAAATCACGACGCCTGTGTGTTTGCTGTGACATTTCTTATCATCACAAACACACTGTAAAGATTTAGAGTTTTTACAGCATTACCTGAGTTTAAATGGTTAAATCAAGCAGAAAGCTCTCTAATGTATTAATTGCAGGTCATTATTGAATAGTGATTACGTTACACACACACTGACTCAGGTCCCCTGTTAGATAGTAAATCACGACGCCTGTGTGTTTGCTGTGACATTTCTTATCATCACAAACACACTGTAAAGATTTAGAGTTTTTACAGCAATACCTGAGTTTAAAGGGTTAAATCAAGCAGAAAGCTCTCTAATGTATTAATTGCAGGTCATTATTGAATAGTGATTACGTTACACACACACTGACTCAGGTCCCCTGTTAGATAGTAAATCACGACGCCTGTGTGTTTGCTGTGACATTTCTTATCATCACAAACACACTGCAAAGATTTAGAGTTTTTACAGCAATACCTGAGTTTAAAGGGTTAAAACAAGCAGAAATAGCCCTCTAATGTATTAATTGCAGGTCATTATTGAATAGTGATTACGTTACACACACACTGACTCAGGTCCCCTGTTAGATAGTAAATCACGACGCCTGTGTGTTTGCTGTGACATTTCTTATCATCATAAACACACTGCAAAGATTTAGAGGGTTTACAGCAATACTTGAGTTTAAAGGGTTAAATCAAGCAGAAATAGCTCTCTAATGTATTCATTGCAGGTCATTATTGAATAGTGATTACGTTACACACACACTGACTCAGTTCCCCTGTTAGATAGTAAATCACGACGCCTGTGTGTTTGCTCTGACATTTCTTATTATCACAAACACACTGCAAAGATTTAGAGTTTTTACTGCAATACCTGAGTTTAAAGGGTTAAATCAAGCAGAAATAGCTCTCTAATGTATTAATTGCAGGTCATTATTGAATAGTGATTACGTTACACACACACTGACTCAGGTCCCCTGTTAGATAGTAAAGCACGACGCCTGTGTGTTTGCTGTGACATTTCTTATCATCATAAACACACTGTAAAGATTTAGAGTTTTTACTGCAATACCTGAGTTTAAAGGGTTAAATCAAGCAGAAATAGCTCTCTAATGTATTAATTGCAGGTCAGTATTGAATAGTGATTACGTTACACACACACTGACTCAGTTCCCCTGTTAGATAGTAAATCCCGACGCCTGTGTGTTTGCTGTGACATTTCTTATCATCATAATCACACTGCAAAGATTTAGAGTTTTTACAGCAATACCTGAGTTTAAAGGGTTAAATCAAGCAGAAATAGCTCTCTAATGTATTAATTGCAGGTCATTATTGAATAATGATTACGTTTGACACACACTGAATCAGGTCCCCTGTTAGATAGTAAATCACGACGCCTGTGTGTTTGCTGTGACATTTCTTGCTGTCATAAACACACTGTAAAGATTTAGAGTTTTTACAGCAATACCTGAGTTTAAAGGGTTAAATCAAGCAGAAATAGCTCTCTAATGTATTAAATGCAGGTCAGTATTGAATAGTGATTACGTTACACACACACTGACTCAGTTCCCCTGTTAGATAGTAAATCACGACGCCTGTGTGTTTGCTGTGACATTTCTTATCATCATAATCACACTGCAAAGATTTAGAGTTTTTACAGCAATACCTGAGTTTAAAGGGTTAAATCAAGCAGAAATAGCTCTCTAATGTATTAATTGCAGGTCATTATTGAATAGTGATTACGTTACACACACACTGACTCAGGTCCCCTGTTAGATAGTAAATCACGACGCCTGTGTGTTTGCTGTGACATTTCTTGCTGTCATAAACACACTGTAAAGATTTAGAGTTTTTACAGCAATACCTGAGTTTAAAGAGTTAAATCAAGCAGAAAAAGCTCTCTAATGTATTAATTGCAGGTCATTATTGAATAATAATTACGTTACACACACACTGACTCAGGTCCCCTGTTAGATAGTAAATCACGACGCCTGTGTGTTTGCTGTGTCATTTCTTATCATCACAAACACACTGCAAAGATTTAGAGTTTTTACAGCAATACCTGGGTTTAAATGGTTAAATCAAGCAGAAATAGCTCTCTAATTTATTCATTGCAGGTCATTATTGAATAGTGAATATGTTACACACACACTTGCTGCGTCCCAATTCGCATACTATCCATCCTAAATAGTATTCGAAAATAGAATTAGTATGTCCCAAATCGTAGTATGTTGAAAAGAGTATTCCAAAGATTCCCGGATGGTTTACTATTTCCGGTCCGAATTCACAGTATGGATCGATGGGCACTCTAACGGCTGATATTGCCCACAACCCATTGCGAGTTGGACGAGGATTCGATTAGAACTACAAACGCTGATAAAAAGCGTTAAAAAACTACAAACATGACGGATGTGCGAGTTCGACGGTTAAGTAGAGAAGTTTAGATAAAGGGGTTTGAGTGACCGTACCAATATTTTACCTGACAAAAATATATTTATTCAGTGTTTTCCATATTATATTTCACAAGCAGCAGCATTGTGAACTTTTGTAATGACATGTTTAGCCATTAACTTTTAAATGCATCATTATATTTAAACTGTAAATACATGAGGAGAGTCTCTGCATTAAAGACCCACAAATTGCAGATCAACGAGCGGCTACCTTTCTCTCCGATACGGCAGGAGATTAAACCGAATGTGAAGGATTTGAACTGTGACGAATCTGACGATGATTGACAGGGCAGATAAACGGTGACGGGATGCACGTAACTAAGCGACAGAGTCCGTTAAAGATGGCGAAGTAGTATGTCCCGAAGCTTGCATACTTTTCTGCTACACACTCAAAAGTATATACTTTTTCTTCACAAAAAGAGTACATACTTTTAGGACGTAGTATAAGTAGGCGGATTGGGACGCAGCAACTGACTCAGGTCCCCTGTTAGATAGTAAATCATGACGCCTGTGTGTTTGCTCTGACATTTCTTATAATCACAAACACACTGCAAAGATTTAGAGTTTTTACAGCAATACCTGAGTTTAAAGGGTTAAATCAAGCAGAAATAGCTCTCTAATGTATTAATTGCAGGTCATTATTGAATAGTGATTACGTTACACACACACACTGACTCAGGTCCCCTGTTAGATAGTAAATCACGACGCCTGTGTGTTTGCTGTGTCATTTCTTATCATCACAAACACACTGCAAAGATTTAGAGTTTTTACAGCAATACCTGAGTTTAAAGGGTTAAATCAAGCAGAAATAGCTCTCTAATGTATTAAATGCAGGTCATTATTGAATAGTGATTATGTTACACACATACTGACTCAGGTCCCCTGTTAGATAGTAAATCACGACGCCTGTGTGTTTGCTGTGACATTTCTTTTTGTCATGAACACACTGCAAAGATTTAGAGGTTTTACAGCAATACTTGAGCTTAAAGGGTTAAATCAAGCAGAAATAGCTCTCTACTGTATTAATAGATAGTTAGATGTTAGATAGTAAATCACGACGCCTGTGTGTTTCTCTCCTCAACCCCCACAACCCCCCACTCACAATTTACATTTCAATAAGGGAGACTTGAAAAACCAGTTTGTGAACCACAGGTCAATAGAGCTCAAACTACCAATGTGGCAGAACCCTTCTCAAATAAACTAGAGAAGATGCTGGGATTTGCCCTGCCAAATTAAACTAAATTACAGTTTTTACAATCGCTAGGCCACATTTCTCAATATCTAGGTCATTTTCAAAACTTGTTCTCCAAACCAACTTTCTGCTTCACAGCAGTTATTTCACATTCAAAATCCACAAAAACTAACAAAACACTTAATTCATGTCTCAAATCAAGTGCCAATGATCCACAGTTTAGCTTGCACAGACTGAAGTTGTGATCTCTGTGTGAAGAGTTTTGAAAAAGTGACCAACATTTGTTTGACAAATTTGAGAGTGCCAGAGACTTTAACTAAGGAGAATATTCTGAGCACAGTGTGTGATGTTATTGAGATCTTTTATGAAACTTTTTAGAGGTGACAAAAGTGAGAGTTCCAGAGTATCTAGCTGAAGAGAAAAGTCTGAGCACAGCGTCCGATACTGTTGAGATCCCTTCTGAAACTTTAGAGGAGACACATATGAGCAATCCAGTCTCTCTAGCATAGTATGTGATGTTGTTGAGATCTCTTATGAAACTTTAGAGGAGATAAACATGAGAGAATGTCATTTTTTGTCTCAGGATAAACATGTGAGAAGCAGGAGACTTAGCCTTATGTCTCAATTTGATGTTCACTTGATCTCATTTTTTTCTAGGAGAAAGATGTGAGTTGAGAAGGAGATCTCAGGTTTGATTTTCCTTTCCTCTAGGTTGGCCTTTGGTTCACAAACTGGGTTTTTAGGGCCCTATAAAATCCGTTTTATTTTTTCCCAAATTCCGTTTTTTCCGTTTAAATTTTTGCAAATTCCGTTTTTTCCGTTTTAATTTTTGCAGATTCCTTTTTTTCCGTTAAAATGTTTGGCAATTCAGTTTTTTTACCCTGTTATTTTGGTGAAAAAAGAGTTTGCTTTTAATGTTAATATAATACAACATAAAACAAAAAATAGGAATGACCTTAAATTTATTGAGGTAACAAACATCACATTTAATTTTTAGGACAAATATGATATTTGACATAACACTGCACTTCAAATACTTCAAATATTAATGGTTATTAGCTTTAAACTTTCCGGTAAAATAAATTATAATAGTTTATATAAGTTAAAATGAAAGTGCTCCATTAGCTTTTTCTTTCAAGTAAATTTTTTTTTAAAAGAACTAAAAAAAAAAAATTCATAAGAATCATCTTTTACAGTACTATTAAGTAAAACATTTAAATTTGAAAATTAACATTAAAAAAAATACATTTCACCATGAAATCATGTAGTGAATTGTTCTGTGTGTTTAACAATCACCATAATGATATCCAGAGCTGTGAAAAATAAAAATACAGGAAAACACAACCCTGCCTGAAGTTTTTTCCCCAAACTTCAAAGGCCCCTTTAAATGATTAAAACTAGATGCTTAATTTTAACTTTAAGGTTACTTATCATGTAAACTACCCATAGGCTACAGCATGTTAAATGCATGTTTGGAACAGAGGGGAAAACGGTTGCATTTGCAGCAGATATGCATTGCTGCTTAATGTGCACATTATAAATCAAAGCACGAGATGACAGGGGTCGAGCAGAACACCGGAAAATCTGACAGAATGGACAATATTGGTCTGTATGTGCAATACACGAGCCGCGGTTCAGGTGCGCGCGCGACCAATGCTGCCGAAAGCAGAGCCGTGGAGACCAACTTCGCTGTACTTTCATTGTTTTGAAGGGCGAGCTGAAATGACGGGAGGGGTTGTGTCGCGAAGATTTGCTTCCCCCGGTCTGCACTTTCCTCAGACATACGTTCTCCACCCACACGACACAGAATTTCATTACAAATATGTAAAATTCCGGGGAAATCTGCGTAATATGCCAATTCCGCGATTCCGTCCGCGATTCCGTGATCGCAGAAATTATAGGGCCCTAGGTTTTCAAGTCTTCCCTTATTTATTATTATTAAAATGTAAATTGTGTGGGGGGTTGTGTGGATCTACTGTGTTTGTGGGCCCAGTTTACAGCAGTTAGTTCACCTACAAATGAAAATTAGCCCATTATTTACTCACCCTCAAGTCATCCCAAGTGGATATGACATTCTTTTTTTAAATGAATAAAATCAGAGTTATTTAAATTTATATTAAAAAAGTCCTGGCTCTTCCCAGCTTTAAAATGCCAGTGCCTTGTCGGTCCATAAAAGTGCATCTAGACTAAAATACTAGCTTTCGGTTTTCAGTGCCACACGAATCACATTGCGCTTAAAGGACAACTCCGGTGAGAAATGACCCTAGGGGTAATTAACAGATGGTTACCGAGTAGATCGTTCTCTGGGATGCGGTTTCATGAAAATCGAATTTAAAGAGTTTTATCTCTAAACACAGATTAGCTTATAATGTTTGTCTATGGGGCATGGAATAAGTGAAATTAAATCGCTAGTTAATACCACTAAAAAGGCAGCATAATGAGGATCCCTACATGCAAACCGAAGCATTGAGAACTTGTTAGAGTACAAACGGTTTAATAAGAAGGTACTTTCTAAAGACAGTGCATTACGCGTTTACAGACTGCAGCCATCTTGGACAACAGTCTCGACGACTCGAGCCTCGAACGCTGTGCTAAGTGAGCTGGTCGATAGGAATTAAGTTTGTGAAATCTAATTACATGGACTTTTTTTTCTTTTTTTTCTCTACTGCGTTCAGTGCTTTCTTCCGGAAACAATGGCCCATATGAGATTCCAAGTCACAGTTCATCACTTAGCACAGCGTTCGTCACTCAAATCTGTTTTTAGAGATAAAACTCTTTACACTTGATTTCCATGAAAACGCATCCCAGAGAACGATCTACTCGGTAACCATCTGTTAATTACCCCGAGGGTCATTTCTCACCGGAGTTGTACTTTAAAGAGTAACCCTTCTTTACCCATGAATCCTTGACGTATGTGCACTGACAAACACAGAAGAGAGAAGATAGAGCTAAACAAAACTTAGCGTCAGGGGTTACTCTTTTCATAATAACACTAAAACACAATTTCTTTCAATAAAAATAGTTCGTTTAGTCTATAAAGTTTAAAATATGGACATTGTTCTTACACAAACGTGCCACTTTGCTTCAGAAGGCTCTTCATTACTCACGTGCTATATGGGTGAACACCTGAAGCACACACCCCAAAAGCTGTATCTATGACAGTCCACGAATGCTAAACTAAAATGCTAAAATTAATACAAAATTATTTTTTTAAAAAATAGGAAGTATCCCAGTAAACATAGTTGCTTATGTCATAGTAGGTTCAGTTAAGTGAACATAAACTTTGAGAAAAAGTAACTTTAAAATTATTAACTTATAAAAAAATATATATATATTTTTTTGTTTTGTTTTTTGTTTGTTTTTTACAGTGAGGACAATACAGTGTTATATTACAACTACTGAGAGACCGTCCTGAAAAGCACTGTTTATTTCATTTGTATCATATCTTTTGTATTTATTTGTGCTTTCACTTGTAATGTGTTTGGGCTAGTGGTTTTAGATGTGCTCTTGAAATTGGAATAGAGAATAGTGTGTGTGTTGAGTTTGCTGCTCAACCCCCCACCAGTAATTTACATTTCAATGCATGAAGACTCTCACAGGTGATACAAAGAAGCTCACTGCTGTTACCTGTGTCCTAGACCAATACCCTGCCAAAAATAAATTGAAATTACATGATGAAATGAAATTACAATCGCTAGGACACATTTCCCAATCTTTAGGAGAACTGAGTGAGGAGTTTATAAATTTGCTAACCAACTTTCAGCTTCACAGCAGTTAATTTTACTTTTACAAATCAAATCATTCTTACAGAGCACTGGCAGCACAGGTTTACATCAACACTAACATCAGGAACATTATACAATTAAAATGTCTTTACAAAACTAGAATGACACTCTCTGCTGCTTATAATTCACTGCATACTTACAGTACAGTACAACATTATTCCTAAGTTTCCTCTTTTGAATAGATGGTAATGGTCTAACACTGGTGTTGGTGTTCAGTTTCATCAAAGTTGCTTTGATAGTGTTTGATTTTTTAAGCAGGATAAATTGCAATACAATATTACTGTATACATGTTGTAAATTGCTGTCTCATTCAGTTTTTTAATATGTTATTGTTTTGTCCATAAGTTTAACACTTTTGAAAACAGCATGTAAGGATGTGCAAATTGGCCTGTGTAGAACAAAGTTTTGATTGTGTTTGTGTCAAAGTGAGAAAAGATTTCAGGTAAATTGAAAGATGTTGCCATTGAATGCATTTTGTGCTAAAGCAATGTTGATCCACAGTTAAGCTGTGATATAAAATGTTCTTTTACAAAACATTTCTCAATAATAAACACACTTTTTCAAAACTCTTCACACAGAGATCACAACTTCAGTCTGTGCAAGCTAAACTGAGGATCATTGGCACTTGATTTGAGTCATGAATTAAGTGTTTTGTTAGTTTTTGTGGATGAATTTTGAATGTGAAATAACTGCTGTGAAGCAGAAAGTTGGTTTGGAGAACTGTGTGAAGGATTTTGACCAAAGTATTGAGAAATGTGGCCTAGCGATTGTAAAAACTGTAATTTAGTTTAATTTGGCAGGGCAAATCCCAGCATCTTCTCTAGTTTATTTGAGAAGGGTTCTGCCACATTGGTAGTTTGAGCTCTATTGACCTGTGGTTCACAAACTGGTTTTTCAAGTCTCCCTTATTGAAATGTAAATTGTGAGTGGGGGGTTGTGGGGGTTGAGGAGAGAAACACACAGGCGTCGTGATTTACTATCTAACAGGGGACCTGAGTCAGTGTGTGTGTAACGTAATCACTATTCAATAATGACCTGCAATTAATACATTAGAGAGCTATTACTGCTTGATTTAACCCTTTAAACTCAGGTATTGCTGTAAAAACTCTAAATCTTTACAGTGTTTATGATGATAAGAAATGTCACAGCAAACACACAGGCGTCGTGATTTACTATCTAACAGGGGACCTGAGTCAGTGTGTGTGTAACTTAATCACTATTCAATAATGACCTGCAATTAATACATTAGAGAGCTATTTCTGCTTGATTTAACCCTTTAAACTCAGGTATTGCTGTAAAAACTCTAAATCTTTGCAGTGTGTTTGTGATTATAAGAAATGTCACAGCAAACACACAGGCGTTGTGATTTACTATCTAACAGGGGACCTGAGTCAGTGTGTGTGTGTAACGTAAATCACTATTCAATAATGACCTGCAATTAATACATTAGAGAGCTATTTCTGCTTGATTTAACCCTTTAAACTCAGGTATTGCTGTAAAAACTCTAAATCTTTGCAGTGTGTTTGTGATGATAAGAAATGTCACAGCAAACACACAGGCGTCGTGCTTTACTATCTAACAGGGGAACTGAGTCAGTGTGTGTGTAACGTAATCACTATTCAATAATGACCTGCGATTAATACATTAGAGAGCTATTTCTGCTTGAATTAACCCTTTAAACTCAGGTATTGCTGTAAAAACTCTAAATCTTTGCAGTGTGTTTGTGATGATAAGAAATGTCACCGCAAACACACAGGCATCGTGATTTACTATCTAACAGGGGACCTGAGTCAGTGTGTGTGTAACTTAATCACTATTCAATAATGACCTGCATTTAATACATTAGAGAGCTATTTCTGCTTGATTTAACCCTTTAAACTCAGGTATTGCTGTAAAAACCCTAAATCTTTACAGTGTGTTTATGATGATAAGAAATGTCACAGCAAACACACAGGCGTCGTGATTTACTATCTAACAGGGGACCTGAGTCAGTGTGTGTGTAACATAATCACTATTCAATAATGACCTGCAATTAATACATTAGAGAGCTATTTCTGCTTGATTTAACCCTTTAAACTCAGGTATTGCTGTAAAAACTCTAAATCTTTACAGTGTGTTTATGATGATAAGAAATGTCACAGCAAACACACAGGTGTCGTGATTTACTATCTAACAGGGGACCCGAGTCAGTGTGTGTGTAACGTAATCACTATTCAATAATGACCTGCATTTAATACATTAGAGAGCTACTTCTGCTTGATTTAACCCTTTAAACTCAGGTATTGCTGTAAAAACTCTAAATCTTTGCAGTGTGTTTGTGATGATAAGAAATGTCACAGCAAACACACAGGCGTCGTGATTTACTATCTAACAGGGGACCTGAGTCAGTGTGTGTGTAACGTAATCACTATTCAATAATGACCTGCAATTAATACATTAGAGAGCTATTTCTGCTTGATTTAACCCTTTAAACTCAGGTAATGCTGTAAAAACTCTAAATCTTTACAGTGTTTATGATGATAAGAAATGTCACAGCAAACACACAGGCGTCGTGATTTACTATCTAACAGGGGACCTGAGTCAGTGTGTGTGTAACATAATCACTATTCAATAATGACCTGCATTTAATACATTAGAGGGCTATTTCTGCTTGATTTAACCCTTTAAACTCAGGTATTGCTGTAAAAACTCTAAATCTTTACAGTGTGTTTGTGATGATAAGAAATGTCACAGCAAACACACAGGCGTCGTGATTTACTATCTAACAGGGGAACTGAGTCAGTGTGTGTGTAACGTAATCACTATTCAATAATGACCTGCAATTAATACATTAGAGAGCTATTTCTGCTTGATTTAACCCTTTAAACTCAGGTAATGCTGTAAAAACTCTAAATCTTTACAGTGTTTATGATGATAAGAAATGTCACAGCAAACACACAGGCATCGTGATTTACTATCTAACAGGGGACTCGAGTCAGTGTGTGTGTGTAACGTAATCACTATTCAATAATGACCTGCATTTAATACATTAGAGAGCTATTTCTGCTTGATTTAACCCTTTAAACTCAGGTATTGCTGTAAAAACTCTAAATCTTTGCAGTGTGTTTGTGATGATAAGAAATGTCACAGCAAACACACAGGCGTCGTGATTTACTATCTAACAGGGGACCTGAGTCAGTGTATGTGTAACGTAATCTCTATTCAATAATGACCTGCAATTAATACATTAGAGAGCTATTTCTGCTTGATTTAACCCTTTAAGCTCAGGTAATGCTGTAAAAACTCTAAATCTTTACAGTGTGTTTATGATGATAAGAAATGTCACAGCAAACACACAGGCATCGTGATTTACTATCTAACAGGGGACTCGAGTCAGTGTGTGTGTGTAACGTAATCACTATTCAATAATGACCTGCATTTAATACATTAGAGAGCTATTTCTGCTTGATTTAACCCTTTAAACTCAGGTATTGCTGTAAAAACCCTAAATCTTTACAGTGTGTTTATGATGATAAGAAATGTCACAGCAAACACACAGGCGTCGTGATTTACTATCTAACAGGGGACCTGAGTCAGTGTGTGTGTGTAACGTAATCACTATTCAATAATGACCTGCATTTAATACATTAGAGAGCTATTTCTGCTTGATTTAACCCTTTAAACTCAGGTATTGCTGTAAAAACCCTAAATCTTTACAGTGTGTTTATGATGATAAGAAATGTCACAGCAAACACACAGGCGTCGTGATTTACTATCTAACAGGGGACCTGAGTCAGTGTGTGTGTAACGTAATCACTATTCAATACTGACCTGCAATTAATACATTAGAGAGCTATTTCTGCTTGATTTAACCCTTTAAACTCAGGTATTGCTGTAAAAACTCTAAATCTTTACAGTGTGTTTATGATGATAAGAAATGTCACAGCAAACACACAGGTGTCGTGATTTACTATCTAACAGGGGACCCGAGTCAGTGTGTGTGTAACGTAATCACTATTCAATAATGACCTGCATTTAATACATTAGAGAGCTACTTCTGCTTGATTTAACCCTTTAAACTCAGGTATTGCTGTAAAAACTCTAAATCTTTGCAGTGTGTTTGTGATGATAAGAAATGTCACAGCAAACACACAGGCGTCGTGATTTACTATCTAACAGGGGACCTGAGTCAGTGTGTGTGTAACGTAATCACTATTCAATAATGACCTGCAATTAATACATTAGAGAGCTATTTCTGCTTGATT
>NC_090194.1:37185621-37200621 GCF_024679245.1 Pseudorasbora parva
TGGAGCTGAGTAACGGCTCTACACTTCAAAAAATGCTCTTCTTACTTAGTATTTTTGTCTTGTTTGTAGTCTAATTTACTAGATAAGTAAAATGACCGATATTTTTCCCTGTTTTCTCAAAAATAATATCAAAATGAAGTGAGTTTTTGCTTAAAACAGGCATATGATCTGCCGGTTGCAACCTGGTCTCATTGGCAAAACGTAGCTGTGGCAACGTTTTTGCAAACCACAAAATGCGTACCAATAGGTGCATATCGCGACCGTTTCAAAGTGAAATGAACACTAGAGGCAGTATGACAGCATTTTTATCATTTTCTTTTCTTTTTTTTTACCATAGTCCATGATTTGTAAACGAATACATTTTGGAGTTCGCGTCACTGAACCAGCTCCATATGTTCGGATTTTCTGACCTATTAAGCTGGATAGCTCAGCTGGAGCAGATTTGAACTTGTGATGCTAAAAGCTCGGGAACGAATCCCGTGAAAAACAGGTCATGATAAAAGAGCTCAAAGACGAGTTCAAAACACAAGCTAAAATGACACGGATACAATCTTATTTTTGTCACATTTGCTTTTGTTAACAGTATCGGGTCGGTTTAGGGTTTAGTGTGGGTGTACGTTAAAAAAACAACGTAACCAGATTCACGCACATCTGTTCCGGAAAAAAAACTAAGCTTTTAGCGCCACATTTCACTTTGAAACTGTCGCGATATGAACCTATTGGTACGTATTTTGAGGTTTGCAAAAACGTTGCCACAGGTACGTTTTTCCAATGAGACCTGGCTGGCCAATGGGGTGAGAAAAATAATCTTCTTTCTGTTTGGGATGGACACAAGATTATTTTCCTCACCCCATTGGCAGATCATTTGCCCGTTTTAAGCAAAAACTCACTTCATTTTGATTTTATTTTTGAGAAAACAGGGAAAAATATCTGTCATTTTACTTATCTAGTAAATTAGACTACAAACAAGACAAATTTACTAAGTAAGAAGAGCATTTTTTGCAGTGTATTGTCAGATTATAGTGGAATTAAACTCATTTTTATAATTGATGAACTTTAAAAAACTGAACTGAATCAACACTGAACGACTGGAGCTGAATAACGGCTCCACACTGCAAAAAATGCTCTTCTTATTCTGTATTTTTGTCTTGTTTCCAGTCCAAATATCTAAACATTCTTAAATCAAGATTCATTTACTAGATAAGTAAAATGACATGAGATATTTCTGCTTGTCTTCTGGAGGACAATGATCTGCCAATGGGGTGAGAAAAATAATCTTGTTTCTGTTTGGGACGGAAAACTCATTGATACGCGACTCCGTTTGAGGAACATTATGAGATGTTGAAGCTGTAATTCCGCACCACCAGCATTAACAAGAGTATATTAGAACTATATCTTTTGAACACCCATACATCAATAATTAATAATACCTCCAGGTTGTGATTCTGAGGAGCTGGTCCAAATTAACCGGTACTGACCCATCTTTCAAGAGCAAGTGTATTGCGAATCCCGCATTGAGAAGCAGACGTCAGTAAAATGAGTTTTGAGAGCGTACAACACAGACGTGCATTATGCAAATATAAGGTTACACTTTATTTCAATAGTCCACTTTAAACATTCTACTAACTATAAGTAACTTCGCAACTACATGTCAACTAAGTCTTGACATTAGTAGACTGGTAGGTTATGGTTAGGTGTTCAGGTTAGTAGAATAAGTTGAATTATAGTTTTCAAGTTTCTTATAGTCAGTAGCATGTCTGTTGGGGGACCAACAAAATAAAGTTTCAGTAAATATTAATAAGACATTCTACAAATACTCTAATGACAGTTAGTTGACATGTAGTTGCAAAGTTAAAGCAAAAAATGTGTGTTGGTTTTTGTTGGTTTAACTTAAAAAAGTAAGTAACCTGGTTGCCTTAACATTTTGATACAATGAAGGAAATTAGTTTAATAAATGGACACTCAAAATATTATTGTATCTGAACCACATAAAAAAATGGATAAATCAACAAAATAGCACAATTTGGCTGCGTCTTCACAAATAAAACACACAATTACTCAATATGCTTACAAAATCTTTTAATAATATTTAATAAAGGTTGTCGAATCTCAAAAATTGTTCAATGTATTAACTCAAAATTTAAATTTCAATGAACTCAAAATTTTAAGGCAACCAGGTAATTTGACTTGTTTGATTGTTTACATTCACAAACAGCAATTTTACACACTGTATGAAAGGGTCACAGTGATTTTACACACTGTATGAAAGGGTCGCAGTGATTTTACACACTGTATGAAAGGGTCACAGTGATTTTACACACTGTATGAAAGGGTCACAGTGATTTTACACACTGTATGAAAGGGTCACAGTGATTTTACACACTGTATGAAAGGGTCACAGTGATTTTACACACTGTATGAAAGGGTCACAGTGATTTTACACACTGTATGAAAGGGTCACAGTGATTTTACACACTGTATGAAAGGGTCACAGTGATTTTACACACTGTATGAAAGGGTCGCAGTGATTTTACACACTGTATGAAAGGGTTACGGTGATTTTACACACAGTATGAAAGGGTTACGGTGATTTTACACACAGTATGAAAGGGTTACGGTGTGACTCACTGACTGAGTCTGAACTTTACACTCACACACCACAAACTCTCTGAACGTCTAAAAGCTGAAGAACACTGTCGAGCTGTTGTGTTGACCCAAATATTGACATGAAAACACACTTACAGATAATCAAAGGGGAATCAACATGACGTTGGCGTTTTGCAGTAGCGCATCTTATCTCGCTGAGCTGTTTCTGCAGCCGTGGCCAAAAGAAATCAAACACAATCACTCTAAATGAAAAAAATAAAGGACTAACACTCATGTCAAACAGTGTATGTGCATATATATATATATATATATATATATATATATATATATATATATATATATATATATATATACATGCATATACACTATATTGCCAACAAACCCTTCATGTCCACAGGTGTATAACTCCAGCTCTAGGCCTGCAGACGCTTCTACACACATTAGTGAAAGAATGGGTCGCTCTCAGGAGCTCAGTGAACTCAAGCGTGGGGCCGTGATAGGCTGACACCTGTGCAATAAGGCCATTCCTGACATTTCCTCACTACTAAATATTCCACGCTCAACTGTTAGTGGGATTATAACAAAGAGGAAGCCATTGGGAACAACAGCAACTCAGCCACGAAGTGTTAAATCCCAGAGCGGGGTCAGCGCATGCTGAGGGTCACAGTGCGCAGAAGTCACCAACTTTCTGCAGAGTCAACAGCTCCAGACCTCCAGACTTCTGTGGCCTTCAGATGAGCTCAAGAACAGCGGAGAGAGCTTCATGGAATGGGTTTCCAAGGCCGAGCAGCTCATCCAAGCCTTACATCACCAAGAGCAATGCAAAGCGTGGGATGCAGTGGAGTAAAGCAGCCGCCACTGGACTCTAGAGCAGTGAGACGTGTTCTCTGAGCGACCAATCACGCTTCAGTCTGACAATCCCATGGACGAGTCTGGGTTTGGCGGTTACAGGAGAACGGGACTTGCCTGACTGATTGTGCCAAGTGTAAAGTTTGGTGGAGGGGGGATTATGGGGTGGGGTTGTTTTTCAGGGGCTGGGCTTGGCTCCTTAGTTCCAGTGAAAGGAACTCTTAATGCTTCACCAAAACATTTTGGACAATTTTAATGCTCCTGACTTTGTGGGATCAGTTTGTGGACGGCCCCTTCCTGTCCCAGCATGACTGCGCTCCAGTGCACAAAGCGTCGGCCCATAAAGACATGGATGAGGAGTTTGGTGTGGAGGAACTGGACTGGCCTGCACAGAGTCCTGAGCTCAACCCGATAGAACAGCTTTGGGATGAATTAGAGCGGAGACTGAGAGCCAGGCCTTCTCGTCCAACATCAGTGCCTGACCTCACAAATGAGCTTCTAGAAGAATGGGCAAAAATCCCCATAAACACACTCCTAAACCTTGAGGAAAGCCTTCCCAGAAGAGCTGGAGCTGTTAGAGAGGGTGGGCCGACTCCATATTAAACCCCACGGATTAACAATGGGAAGCTCAGGTGCACGTAGAGGCACAAAACTATTGGCAATATAGTGTGGGTCTCAATCAGCTCTCTAGTTCAGTAGTCAGAGCACTGATCAGGACATACTACTGATCTGACTACTGAACTAGAGAGCTGATTGAGACGCACCCATAGTGTATCTATACAAAGATAAGTTCAGGAAGTGTGTCAGATCATTTAGTAACCTCTCGATTCATCAGACTGATTCAAACCAGTAACAGAATCAGCTCATAAGAGTCATTGGCTCGTGATTCAGGCTACACTGAAAATGTCTATGTTTTGATAACCTAAAAAAAAATCTGACTGATATGAATTATTTGTTGGTGAATCGTGCTGTGCTGGTTGAGTTACATTTTCATTTATGAATCCAAGTAAAAACATCTGAATAAAAAGTTTGATTTACTGCAAAACATTCAATACGGTCACACACTAAATCACATCACAACTCAACTAGATTTTTGTGAAATAGAAAACAAAATAAAAAGTCTGTAATTTGTGCACAGTTCGACCATGAAGCAAATAAACCCATTTTCTGTTTGTATCTTCAGTGCAGTCGTTTCTCTCTGTCTCTGTAAGCTTTTGAATGATTTTCTCTGACTGCCGAAGAAAGCGCTTCTCTAAGGCTGCGAAATGAAAAGCTACTTCAGTGATTGAGCGCGAGGGGAAGGGGGGAAGAGGGGGTTGATTATATTTTGAAAAAAAGTTTATTTCTGCCATGCATCATTAAATGCAACCGCTAACAGCACCGGGATTTTTATCCACAACTCAGATGGAAACAATTGAAGTCGTGTATGATGGTGGACTCCATCAATAAACAGCACACACACACTCGTACCCCTGCTGTTCTCAGTCCATAATTATTACTGTTCAGATGGAAACAGAGAAACTGTACAAAAGATTCCTGTCTATCTACAGTGACCTGGTTTTAATGTAGTTTAAAGGGTTAGTTCACCCAAAAAAAGAAATGTCTGTCATTAACTCCTCTCCCTAATGTCGCTCCACACCCGTAAGACCTCCGCTCATCTTCACACACAGTTTAAGATATTTTATATTTAGTCCGAGAGCGTATGCAAGTGTATGCACACTATACTGTCCATGTCCAGAAAGGGAATAAAAACATCATCACAGTAGTCCATATGAGACATCAGTGGGTTAATTAGAGTCTCTTGAAGCATCCAAAATACATTTGGGTCCAAAAATAACAAAAACTACGACTTTATTCAGCATTGGCTTCTCTTCCGCGTTTGTGTTCAATCCTCAAATAAAGATTCAAACGGTTATGAATCAGCGAATTGATTCGTGATTCGCATCGCCAAAGTCACGTGATTTCAGCAGTTTGATCCGAATCACGAATCAATTCGCTGATTCATAACCGTTTGAATCATATGGACTACTTTGATGATGTTTTTATTCCCTTTCTGGACATGAACAGTATAGTGTGCATACACTTGCATACGCTCTCGGACTAAATATAAAATATCTTAAACTGTGTGTGAAGATGAACGGAGGTCTTACGGGTGTGGAGCGACATTAGGGAGAGGAGTTAATGACTGACATTTCATTTTTGGGTGAACTAACCCTTTAAAGTAAAGCCCTCATTCATAGATACTACACAAGTTACTCTTTTGCAATGTGCAATAAAAACTCCGTCCTGTGATGCGGATCACGCGGGCCGTCCCACACCTTCGGGTGATGCCTCGTCATGTTGCTACAATGCAAATATTGTTCATCTCGGTTTCATTGACATTGTTGCTGCACTTAAGAGCCGAAATTCGATCTCCTGCGACACAGAAGGGGTTCAACCCCGGCTGGAGGGCCGTTTTACTGCACTTCCAGTATTACAAGGCGTGCTTTAAGAGCCCGGGGCCCCGGGGTGATTTAGATAGGGTTCCTTTACCCAGAGGTGTTAAATTCAAAACCGCATTTATTACAGTGAAAAACACTTTTCTTTCGACATCTGCTCACTTAACATTAATTATAGCGCCCCTCCTCTGCACTGCCATTATGAGGCTTAAGATTCCTGATTCCTGCAGTCAACAGAGGAGAACAATAGAGAGCTGGGGAACTATAAAAACTGATAGTGTTCCAGTACTGTCCTGTGAAAAACTCTCCAGAAGAGTCACAAAGGTTTAAACCCCTCTGAGGAGAGACGTGAAATGCATTATCCGAACACAAATGGCCTCTTTAAAACAAACATAGGTCTGCAAGTATTCTTGAATTACGACCACTCAGCAAATAATTGCTGGTGAATTGCAAGCACTTTGGAAAATGTAAGTATGGAAAAAGTTATGGATGTTTAAAGGGTTACTTCAGTGATTTAGCATTAAGCTTTGTATTTAAACTGGGCCATTAATGTAGTAGAAATATGAAATTATTTTTGAATTTGGTGCCTTCTAGACTGAGAAAAGACAGAAAAATTATTTTGGCTTATGTGGATGAAAGACAACAACTCCCAGAATGCCTTGCTTCGCTAGCTCCCCTACGAGGCCACTCCGAAAGCTGCGGCTACTGGATCCCTTTCCCACCGCGTTCATCTTCATAAAATCAGTTCAGTTAGAGAACGGACGCTACTAACGTGTGTGTTAAATATAATGTGAGTGAGCTGAGCTTTTACTCTAAAAGGACTATATAATCAAAGCTATATATCTAACCAAGTTGTGTCCCAAATTTAAAGTTGATATCACAAAAATAGAAGTTTCTTTGAGATTTAGTTTTTTGACGTAATGGCAAACACATTCAATTGTTTTTTATACATTCTCCTGCAACAAATGAATACATTTCTGTCCAAATATAATTTATATTACAAAAGAGTCGGCAAATTTGGAGACTTGATACATTTCCGACAATATGTTTTGTCAAGATTACAAAAGGTTTTGATAGTTAAAATAAATATTGTAATATGAAACCTGACTCCACACACTGTGGAGGATCTTGCTAAAATAATTTTAAAGTACTGTTTCCATGGTACCCTAGTAACCACCCAAAGCACCCTAGCAACCAAAAAAATACCCTAGAAACTACCCAAAACATCCTAGCACCCACCCATAAAGCCATAGCAACCAAACAGAATACCCTAGCAACCACCCAAACAACCAACCAGAATATCCCAGGAACCACCAAAACACGCTAGCAATCAACCAGAATAGCCTAGCAACCACCTAAAACATCATTGCAACCACCCAAAACACCCTAGCAACCAAACAGAAGAAGTTAGCAACCACCCATAAAGACCTAATAACCAACCAAACACCCTAGAAACCCCCATAAAGCCATAGTAACCAAACAGAATACCCTAGCAACCACCCAAAAAACCCATAAAGCCCTAGTAACCACCCAAAACCCCCTAGAAACCCCCATAAAGCCATAAAAAGCAAACAGATTTCATTAGTAGCCACCCAAAACACCTACCCATAAAGCCCTTGCAACCACCCAAAACACTCTAGCAACCAAAATACCCTAGCAACCACCTAAAATACCTTAGCAACCACCCAAAACACCATAACAACCAAACAGAATACCCTAGCAACCACCCAGAAAACCCTAGGAACCACCTAAAATATCCTAGCAACCATCCAAACACTTTAGCAAACAAAACAGAATACCTTAGCAACCACCCATAAAGCCCTAGCAACCACCCAAAACATTCTTGTAACAACCCAAATAACCTAGCAACCACCTAAAATACCTTAGAAACCACCCAAAACAACCTAGAAACAAAACAGAATACCTTAGCAACTACCCAGAATACCATAGGGACAACCTAAAATATCCTAGCAACCACCCAAATACCCTAGCAAACAAAACAGAATACCTTAGCAACCACTCATAAAGCCCTAGGAACCAACCAAAACACCCTCGCAAACACCCCAAACACCTTACCAACCAACCAAAATACCCTTGAAACCACCCAAAAAAAACACCCACCCATAAATCCCTAGCAACCACCCAAAACACCCTGGCACCTGCTTAGCAACGCCCTGGTGCTTTTGTACGGGGTACCATTCTCACATTTTCCTTGTAACTGTATTTTTACATTGTCTAACTAAAATGTGAGAGGAGAGGTTTTTAATTTGTGCCTGTTCTAATCTCTCATCCTGCACTGATCCCACTCCAGCAGAAATGGGATTCCACTGTGAGTTCATATCCAGAGCTCCTGTCTCTGGAATCTCCAGATGGGATCGGTGTAATTGACACGGAGCGAGAGCTGAGTTTAAATCCCCGGGGAAGCGAGTGCGAGGGCTTGAGCTTAAAGGGTTAAGTCACCCAAAAATGAAATTTATGTAATTAATGGCTCACCCTAATGTCGCTCCACACCCGTAAGACCTCCGTTCATCTTCACACACAGTTTAAGATATTTTATATCTAGTCCGAGAGCGTATGCAAGTGTATGCACACTATACTGTCCATGTCCAGAAAGGGAATAAAAACATCATCAAAGTAGTCCATATGAGACATCAGATTCAAACGGTTATGAATCAGCGAATTGATTTGTGATTCGAAATCAAGAGACATTGGCGATCCGAATCATGAATCAATTCGCTGATTCATAACCATTTGAATCTTTATTTGAGGATTGAACACAAACCCGGAAGAGAAGCCAATGCTGAATAAAGTCGTAGTTTTTGTTATTTTTGGACCCAAATGTATTTTGGATGCTTCAAGAGACTCTAATTAACCCACTGATGTCTCATATGGACTACTGTGATGATGTTTTTATTCCCTTTCTGGACATGGACAGTATAGTGTGCATACACTTGCATACGCTCTCGGACTAAATATAAAATATCTTAAACTGTGTGTGAAGATGAGCGGAGGTCTTACGGGTGTGGAGCGACATTAGGGAGAGGAGTTAATGACAGACATTTCATTTTTTGGGGGAACTAACCCTTTAAAGCCTGGTTTTAAACAGAGGAGGAGCTTCAGACGGAGCCTCAGGTGAGCTTTACGGAGAAAGAGAAACGTGTCAGTGATGTGAAGGCAGAGATCCTCATGAATCATCCCGCAGGAGAACGGTAGCTCCAGTTCAACCGCCGAACACTGTAATTATTTTGGCACTTCAAGCAGCAACGATGGTCGTTTGGCTGGGAATTTTCTGAAGATTCATTAGCCGGAGAACAAAACCGGCCTGAACCTGCAGGTCCACCTCACTCAGTCAACAGAGCCGCCCTGACTCGCCCTGTAAGTCATTTCATGTCGTTTTGTGGTAATCCTAGAAGGCTGAACGGAGCATTTTTCTCTTGTGGTTAAAGGTGTAATGGTCCCATCAGCCTGAAAGCACTCAATTTTCATTCCATCTTTGAACACCTGGAGTGTGTCTTTGCGAAGGGCATCACTTGTGCGAACAATAGGGAGTGTGTCGACAAGCTTTCACAGACATGCCATATTTAGATCCGTTTCAGAGCAACAAAGACACACTGGTGTTCTCTGGCTGAAGATCGCTATAGAAAGCTTTGCACACGACGCCCCTCCAAACTCTACACACTCACAGACAGAAGAGTGTATTATGTGAGGAATAATCAACCTGGGCTCCGTTCTTCGTACCTCGCTTAAAGGACAACTCCGGTGAGAAATGACCCTATATATATATATACATATATATATTACACTAGGAATGTGTACAAGTTTTTTTTAAAGTAAAGTTTTAAGTTTAAGTAAGGGTTTTCAAGTCTTTTAAGTAAAATAAAGAGAATATTGCAATAAAATAAAAATAAAAATTCTCATTAACCTCTTTCTGTTCCTGTCGAAAAGATAAAATAGCCTAGGAATAGAAGAGCAAAAAAACGAACCGAACTGAAAACCGTGGTTAAAACCGAGGTGTGTATTGAACTGTATTGTTGCATCCCAAGTATCCAGACTCCAGATTGGAGGCTGAAGCAGAGGATGATGGGAAAGCTATCGAGCGGCATTAACTGTGAGCTTCCGGCTGCATGGGAGTGCGGAGAGAATATTATGATGTTTACTGTAAAGCCTGCCACCGTTCATATTCCATATCAGCGCGTGCAGAGACAATCAGAGGCACTTGTGGAGCACTTCAAAGTGTGTGAGGAGGGCGGAGGCTACAGATACAGCACAACCCGTCCGTAAACAACCGCAGGAAGACACGGAGACACAGAGACGCCAAGCTGACACCATTAAAATTGAATTGTTTCCGAGGGAAAGCGCGTGAGGATGTCACTTTGGAAACGAGGGCGGAAATACCGAAAGAAAACACGTTTGATCAAAGGAAACACACAGTCTGTTCTAAAAACGCTGAGTCGTCCATTAAAGAAGCACAAGAACTGAAACTAAAGCTTTACGTAGACTACAACACTGAACAATACACACACTGTACACTCCATACACATACACACACACACACACACACACACACACACACACACACACACACACACACACTGAGTATATATGACTGAGATTAGAGATACACATCTCACGGATGGATGGATAAATAAATCATAAGAAATAAAGAGAAGTAAATAAATAAATATAAATAATTAAGAAAACAATGAAATATGAATACATAAATGAGAAAAATATTAAGCATAAACACACACACACACACACACACACACAGATACACACACACACACACACACACACACACATTCACACACACAAACTCAAACACACACACACACACACACACACACACACACACACACACACACACACATCTGGTTCACTATCTTTGTGGGGACTCTCCACAGACGTAATGGTTTTTATACTGTACAAACTGCACATTCTATTCCCTACACTGCCCCTGAACCTACCCATCACACACACACACACACAGCCCCTAAACCTACCCATCACAGGAAACATTCTGAAAACACAGAATTGTTGACATTTTTGCAGACTTATTAAAAAAGAAAAACTGAAATATCCCATGGTCCTCAGTATTCAGACCCTTTGCTGTGACACTCATATATTTAACTCAGGTGCTGTCCATTTCTTCTGGTCATCCTTAAGTTGGTTCTACACCTTCATTTGAATCCAGCTGTGTTTGATTACACGGACTGGACTTGATTAGGAAAGCCACACACCTGTCTATATCAGACCTTACAGCTCATAGTGCAGGTCAGAGCAAATGAGAATCATGAGGTCAAAGGAACTGCCTGAAGAGCTCAGAGACAGAATTGTGGCAAGGCAGAGATCTGGCCAAGGTTACAAAAACATTTCTGCTGCACTTAAAGGGGGGGTGAAATGCTGTTTCATGCATACTGATCTTTTTACACTGTTAAAGACTTGGAATCCCATACTAAACATAGACAAAGTTTCAAAAGTTAAGGTGGACGTTTGATGGGAGTATTTCTTTGTCAAAAATACTACTTCCGGTTAGTCATAAGTTTCGGCAAGTTTTTTGAGATCATGCGTCCCCTTTGACGTTAGTGGGGGCGGAATTTCCTTGTATGGGCCTTACGGACAATTCTACCGGAAGCGCGTGAGAGAGAGAGAGGGAGAGAGAGAGAGAGAGAGGGAGAGAGCGAAAGCAACAGCCTACGCCCATCAAAGCGCTGGCTTGTAGGATGCGCTGCACAGTTGATGTGCACATAACAATGTCACCAAAAAAGTGCGTTTTTGGTTGCCAGACCAAGACAGTCCTGCACAGATTCCCTAAAACCCCGCGTTAAGGCAACAGTGGATGTAATTTGCTTTTCCGGATCAGCAACTGAGTTGCGCGAATGTTTATATCTGTTCGCTGCATTTCGGTGCCGACTGTTTCATAAACAAGGCCCAGCTCGACGCCGGCTTTTCCCGATCGCCTAATGCTGAAGGATGGAGCAGTCCCAACGTTAGAACCGCAGGCGGTGAGTGAGACTGCTTCAAATGTCTGTGTTTTTGCCAATGCTCATCAAGTAGCCCACACATGATCACGTATAGTTAATTGATCAATGGAGCATGCGATGTGTAGTGCGTGTACATTTGTTTAGCTGGCCACTATATGTGTAACTTTATGTTTGTGTATTGTAAAAGCACTCCAAACAACAATACACAAAGAGTGGGGAAATATGTTGAAGTAAATAAGCACGCTTCTTCATTCAAATGCGCTACTATTCCGTGTCTTTCTATGTAAACACTAACTTAGCCTGCCGTGCAAAACCAGTCCGCTTACTGTCTACACAAACCACGCGTAAACACACACACACACGTGCACAACTGCACTTCCCACATGTACACCTTCAAAGACAAAAATACGACGATATAATTCAAGTATAAATATGTAAATAACACAAGCCGCTCAGCATATTATATAGTTAGTGTATAACTTGTACCACATAGAGACGTCCTGCTCTAGTCGTTTTTGCTGCTGCTCCTGTTCAACTGCAGCCTCTGGGTCTGATTCCGGATCATAGATGTATGGCTGTATCTGATTAAAAGCCATATTTTTATTTTGAATAAAGTTTTTTTCCCGCTGTTGACACAGCTTTACGACGCACTCGACTCAACACAATAACAGCAGCGCGCACACGTCATTATTTAGCTCCGCTCACACGATACTCGGAACAGCGCATCTTTCTTATATAATTATAAAAAAAATAAAGACTTTTCGGAGATATGCAGGATGCAATGCTACTCTATAGGTACTCAAGATTGACATGACACTGACTGAAACTGAGTGTTTCACACCCCCTTTAAGGTTCCTAAGAGCACAGTGGCCTCCATAATCCTTCAAGGGAAGACGTTTGGGATGACTAGAACCCTTCCTAGAGATGGCCGTCCGGCCAAACTAAGCTATCGGGGGAGAAGAGCCTTGATGAGAGAGGTAAAGAAGAACCCAAAGATCACTGAGGCTGAGCTCCAGAGATGCAGAGATGGAGAAAGTTGTAGAAAGTCAACCATCACTGCAGCCCTCCACCAGTCGGGGCTTTATGGCAGAGTGGCCGACGGAAGCCTCTCCTCAGAGCAAGACACACGAAAGTTTGCTAATAAACACCTGAAGGAGTCCTAGAGCAGCCCTGAGAAATAAGATTCTCTGGTCTGATGAGACCAAGATAGAACCTTTTGGCCTTAATTCTCAGCGGTATGTGTGGAGAAAAATATCGCCTGTCCAATACAGTCTAACAGTGAAGCATGGTGGTGGCAGCATAATGCTGTGGGGTGTTTTTTCAGCTGCAGGGACAGGACGACTGGTGGCAATCGAGGGAAAGATGAATGCGGCCAAGAACAGGGATATCCTGGACGAAAACCTTGTCCAGATTGCTCAAGACCTCAGACTGGGCTGAAGGTTCACCTTCCAACAAGACAATGACCCTAAGCACAGCTAAAATAATGAAGGAGTGGCATCACAACAACTCCGTGACTGTTCTTGAATGGCCCAGCCAGAGCCCTGACTTAAACCCAATTGAGCATCTCTGACCTGAAAATGGCTGTCCACCAACATCTACCATTCAACCTGACAGAACTAGAGAAGATCTGCAGGAGGAATGGCAGAGGATCCCCAAATCCAGCTGTGGAAAACTTGCTGCATCTTCCCCAAAAAGACTCATGGCTGTATCAGATCAAAAGGTGCTTCTGCTAAACACTAAGCAAAGGGTCTGAATACTGAGGACCATGGGAAATTTCAGTTTTTCTTTTTTAATAAATCTGCAAAAAATGTGTTTTTCTGTCAATATGAGGTGCTGTGTGTACATTAATGAGTGACTTTTTAGCAAATGGCTGCAATATAACACAGAGTAAAACAATTAAGGGGGTCTGAATACTTTCCGTACACACTGTACACTGAACTGAAATGTGATTGTGGCAACAACAAGATTTCTTACACTGTAAAAAAAGTATTTTCATGATTTGTTTTTACAACTTTTTATCTTTTGCCAAACACCTTAAATAATTAATGTGGTTCAGATAACATCATATTTTGAATTTCTATTTATTAAATCAATCTCCATATTTTAAGGTAACCAGGTAACTTACTTTTTTTTTTTTTTAAACCAACAATACTTTTGTACAGTGTAGAAGGAAGATTTATAATAATGCAATTATGAATGCAATCTGTCAGATATTTATGTTTATCTAATTTGACGTTTGGGAGATTCACACACTGCAAAAAATGCTCTTCTTACTCAGTATTTTTGTCTTGTTTCTAGTCCAAACATCTAAAAATTCTTAAAACAAGAAGTATTTACTAGACAAGCAAAAGTAATTGTCGTATTTTGGGAAGAAATAACTTAAAATGAAGAGAGTTTTTGATAAAATAAGATAAATAATCTGCCAATGGGGTGAGAAAAATAATCTTAATTCAAACAGAAAACAAGATTATTCTGCTCACCCCATTGGCAGATTATTTATCTTATTTTAAGCAAAAACTCTCTTCATTTTGAGTTATTTTTCCCCAAAACAAGACAATAATTTGTACTTGTCAAGTAAATGTTACTTAATGTAAGAATTTTTTGATATTTTGACTAGAAACAAGGCAAAAATACTAAGTAAGAAAAGCATTTTTTCTTCGAATGGTCACTCAGATTTGGAACAGTAACACTGATAAAACTGCAGTGCTGGATTCTTCTGGTTCAAACATTAAATCCGTCCACGCTAGCATAGCTCTTTTGAACAATTAACTGTAATGTAAGCAGTATTTCTAGCGGAGCTGTGTGGCGTGCGATCGCAGCTGCAGGCCTTCTCCGTGCTGTCAGCGTGATTGACGATTCGGACGGACATGAATTTCAAATCCTGGTTGAAAACGAGGGCCAGGGAGCACGAGCAGGTACAGGAGTCATAAAACGGGCCTGGAGATCCAGCAATTACAACTATTGCATGCAAAGCAGAGGTGGACGAGTTGCTCCTCAGCGGAGCGAGACGCTGCCGGATCGGCCCTCACACACACACACACACACACACACACACACACACACACACACACACTCCTTGAGTCAATTACATGCTGAATGTAAATGCGAGCCGGTTCTATTCC
>NC_090194.1:37205621-37228121 GCF_024679245.1 Pseudorasbora parva
AAAAACTAAAGAAATGCTCTGGTGATTTTTTAAATGTTTGACCAAGTAAGGACCTACAGGTGTGTGTGTTTAAATCATGTTAAAATCAAGAAACAACACTCTGGTGAATTTTTAAAAATTTTGACCAAGAGGGGACCTAAGAGTGTGTGAGTGTTTAAGGCCATGCTCAGCAGCTCCCCTGTAGGCTGGAGCAGGAACTGTAATAGCCCTTAAACACACGTCATTCACACACACACACACACTCCTCTATTGTTTGAATGGCCTGCTGTCCTCTGACTCTAGAGCTGCTGTTTAACAGGCTGCTTACTAAAGGAACAAACATTATATAGATTATATCTCTTTACTAAATACCCTGACTAGTTTCAAACTTTGCATTACTTTAAAATTAAATACTACAGGATCCAAGAAAAAACGATTAAAAAATCTAAACAACCAGGATGTAATTAGAAATACATCTGCCATCAAAATGTGTGTGTCCTCAGTTTCTACAAATAAATATAGTAAATACCATCCATCATGGCCGTGGAGAGACCGTAAAACTTTATTAAATTATTAAGGGATCTCATTCAATGCTTTTGTAAACATTTTTTGTTTCTGTGTATATATATATAACATTTTAATGACAGTGGCCTATAATTATTGAAAAATAATGCATTATTTTATTTATATTAAAAAAAAGGTACGGTAAATGGGACAAACTTTGCATCTAAAGTTCTTTTAAACAAGTGTTAACATAGACATTATTAAAAACATTTTATTTTAGCCAAGTATTTGTAAAAATAATGTGTGACTTTTGGCCCATATAAAAGGCCCATCTTACCACCTTATACATTTATGAGCTTTTTAAACTAACCACTTTTGATTTATTTATGTTTAACAAAATGATGCAGGTCCCATGTTAGATAGTAAATCACGACGCCTGTGTGTTTGCTGTGACATTTCTTATCATCACAAACACACTGCAAAGATTTAGAGTTTTTACAGCAATACCTGAGTTTAAAGGGTTAAATCAAGCAGAAAAAGCTCTCTAATGTATTAATTGCAGGTCATTATTGAATAGTGATTACGTTACACACACACACTGACTCAGGTCCCCTGTTAGATAGTAAATCATGACACCTGTGTGTTTGCTGTGACATTTCTTATCATCATAAACACACTGCAAAGATTTAGAGTTTTTACAGCAATACCTGAGTTTAAAGGGTTAAATCAAGCAGAAATAGCTCTCTAATGTATTAATTGCAGGTCATTATTGAATAGTGATTACGTTACACACACACACTGACTCAGGTCCCCTGTTAGATAGTAAATCACGACGCCTGTGTATGGCTGTGACATTTCTTGTTGTCATAAACACACTGCAAAGATTTAGAGTTTTTACAGCAATACCTGAGTTTAATGGGTTAAATCAAGCAGAAATAGCTCTCTAATGTATTAATTGCAGGTCATTATTGAATAGTGATTACGTTACACACACACACTCCCTCAGGTCCCCTGTTAGATAGTAAATCACGACGCCTGTGTGTTTCTCTCCTCAACCCCCCACTCACAATTTACATTTCAATAAGGGAAGACTTGAAAAACCAGTTTGTGAACCACAGGCCAATAGAGCTCAAACTACCAATGTGGCAGAACCCTTCTCAAATAAACTAGAGAAGATGCTGGGATTTGCCCTGCAAAATTAAACTAAATTACAGTTTTTACAATCGCTAGGACACATTTCTCAATACTTTGGTCATTTTCAAAACTTGTTCTCCAAACCAACTTTCTGCTTCACATCAGTTATTTCACATTCAAAATCCACAAAAACTAACAAAGCACTTCATTCATGTCTCAAATCAAGTGCCAATGATCCACAGTTTAGCTTGCACAGACTGAAGTTGTGATCACTCTGTGAAGAGTTTTGAAAAAGTGACCAACATTTGTTTGACAAATTTGAGAGTGCCAGAGACTTTAACTAAGGAGAATATTCTGAGCACAGTGTGTGATGTTATTGAGATCTTTTATGAAACTTTTTAGAGGTGACAAAAGTGAGAGTTCCAGAGTATCGAGCTGAAGAGAAGAGTCTGAGCACAGCATGCGATACTGTTGAGATCCCTTCTGAAACTTTAGAGGAGACACATATGAGCAATCCAGTCTCTCTAGCCAAGGAGACAAATCAGAGCACAGTATGTGATGTTGTTGAGATCCCTTATGAAACTTTAGAGGAGATAAACATGAGAGAATGTCATTTTTTGTCTCAGGATAAACATGTGAGAAGCAGGAGACTTAGCCTTATGTCTCAATTTGATGTTCACTTGATCTCATTTCTGTCTAGAAGAAAGATGTGAGTTGAGAAGGAGATCTCAGGTTTGATTTTCCTTTCCTCTAGGTTGGCCTTTGGTTCACAAACTGGGTTTTTAGGGCCCTATAAAATCCGTTTTATTTTTTCCCAAATTCAGTTTTTTCCGTTTAAATTTTTGCAAATTCCGTTTTTTCCGTTAAAATGTTTGGTAATTCAGTTTTTTTACCCTTTACTGTAATTTTGGTGAAAAAAGAGTTTGCTTTTAATGTTAATATAATACAACATAAAACAAAAAATAGGAATGACCTTAAATATATCGAGGTAACAAACATCACATTTACTTTTTAGGACAAATATGATATTTGACATAACACTGCACTTCAAATACTTCAAATATTAATGGTTATTAGCTTTAAACTTTCCAGTAAAATAAATTATAATAGTTTATATAAGTTAAAATGAAAGTGCTCCAGTAGCTTTTTCTTTCAAGTAATTTTTTTTTTTTAAATAACTAAAAAAAAAAATCATAAGAATCATCTTTTACAGTACTCTTAAGTACTATTAAGTAAAACATTTAAATTTGAAAATTAACATTAAAAAAAAACATTGCACCATGAAATCATGTAGTGAATTGTTCTGTGTGTTTAACAATCACAATAATGATATCCAGAGCTGTGAAAAATAAAAATACACGAAAACACAACACTGCCAGAAGTTTTTTTCCCCAATTTCAAAGGCCCCTTTAAATTATTAAAACTAGATGCTTAATTTTAACTTTAAGGTTACTTATCATGTAAACTGCATATACAGCATGTTAAATGCATGTTTGGAACAGACTAACAGAGGGGAAAACGGTCGCATTTGCAGCAGATATGCATTGCTGCCTAATGTGCACATTATAAATCAAAGCACGAGATGACAGGGGTCGAGCAGAACACCGGAAAATCTGACAGAATGGACAATATTTGTCTGTCTGTGCAATACACGAGCGCGGCTCCCGCTCTCCATACGGAAAGCTTCTGCGCCGCCTGCGCGTGCAGTGTGAAACCGCCGTTAGCGTCGAGTTTCTTAACTTTTTCGCTGCCGAAAGCAGAGCCGTGGAGACCAACTTCGCCATACTTTCATTGTTTTGAAGGGCGAGCTGAAATGACGGGAGGGATTGTGTCGCTTCCCCCGGCCTGCACTTTCCTCAGACATACGTTCTCCACCCACACGACACAGAATTTCATTACAAATATGTAAAATTCCGGGGAAATCTGCGTTAACACCAGATTCTGCGTTTATATGCAGATTCCGCGTTAATATGCCAATTCCGCGATTCCGTCCGCGATTCCGTGCTCGCGGAAATTATAGGGCCCTAGGTTTTCAAGTCTTCCCTTATTTATTATTATTAAAATGTAAATTGTGTGGGGGGTTGTGTGGATCTACTGTGTTTGTGGGCCCAGTTTACAGCAGTTAGTTCACCTACAAATGAAAATTAGCCCATGATTTACTCACCCTCAAGTCATCCCAAGTGTATATGACATTCTTTTTTCAAATGAATAAAATCTGAGTTATTTAAATTTATATTAAAAAAGTCCTGGCTCTTCCCAGCTTTAAAATGCCAGTGCCTTGTCGGTCCATAAAAGTGCATCTAACCATCATATAACTGATCCACACAGTAACTGATCCATAGACTAAAATACTAGCTTTCGGTTTTCAGTGCCACACGAATCACATTGCGCTTAAAGGACAACTCCGGTGAGAAATGCCCCTCGGGGTAATTAACAGATGGTTATCGAGTAGATCGTTCTCTGAGATGCGGTTTCATGAAAATCGAATTTAAAGAGTTTTATCTCTAAACACAGATTAGCTTATAATGTTTGTCCATGGGACATGGAATAAGTGAAATTAAATCGCTTGTTAATACCACTAACAGCTCAAAATAACCTCACACTAACACGGCAGTATAATGAGGGTCCCTACATGCAAACGAAGCATTGAGAACTTGTTAGAGTACAAACGGTTTAATAAGAAGATACTTTCTAAAGACAGTACATTACACGTTTACAGACTGCAGCCATCTTGGAAAACAGTCTCGACTAGTCGAGCCACGAACGTTGTGCTAAGTGAGCTGGTCGATAGGAATTAAGTTTGTGAAATCTAATTACATGGACTTTTTTTTCTTTTTTTTTCTCTACTGCGTTCAGTGCTTTCTTCCGGAAACAACGGCCCATGTGAGATTCGAAGTCACAGTTCATCACTTCGCACAGCGTTCGTTGCTCAAATCTGTTTTTAGAGATAAAACTCTTTACACTTGATTTCCATGAAAACGCATCCCAGAGAACGATCTACTCGGTAACCATCTATTAATTACCCCGAGGATCATTTCTCACCGGAGTTGTCCTTTAAAGAGTAACCCTTCTTCACCCATGAATATTTGACGTATGTGCACTGACAAACGCAGAAGAGAGAAGATAGAGCTAAACAAAACTTAGCGTCAGGGGTTACTCTTTTCATAATAACACTAAAACACAATTTCTTTCAATAAACATAGTTAGTTTAGTCTATTAAGTTTAAAATATGGACATTGTTCTTACACAAACGTGCCACTTTGCTTCAGAAGGCTCTTCATTATTCACGTGCTATATGCGTGAACACCTGAAGCACACGCCCCAAAAGCTGTATCTCTGACAGTCCACGAATGCTAAACTAAAATGCTAAAATTAATACAAAATTATTTTTAAAAAAATAGGAAGTATCCCAGTAAACATAGTTGCTTATGTCATAGTAGGTTCAGTTAAGTGAACATACACTTTGAGAAAAAGTAACTCTAAAATTATTAACTTATTATATATATATATATATTATTTTATTTTTTTTATTTTATTTTTTTTTACAGTGAGGACAATACAGTGTTATATTACAACTACTGAGAAACCGTCCTGAAAAGCACTGTTTATTTCATGTGGATCATATCTTTTGTATTTATTTGTGCTTTCACCTGTAATGTGTTTGGGCTAGTGGTTTAGATGTGCTCTTGAAATTGGAATAGAGAATAGTGTGTGTGTTGAGTTTGCTGCTCAACCCCCCACCAGTAATTTACATTTCAATGCATGAAGACTCTCACAGGTGAGACACAGAACCTCACTACTGTTACCTGTGTCCTAGACCAAATACACTGCCAAAAATAAATTGAAATTACATGATGAAATGAAATTACAATCGCTAGGACATATTTCCCAATATTTAGGAGAACTGAGTGAGGAGTTTATAAATTTGCTAACCAACTTTCAGCTTCACAGCAGTTAATTTTACATTTACAAATCAACTCATTCTTCCAGAGCACTGGCAGCGCAGGTTTACATCAACACTAACATCAGGAACATTATACAATTAAAATGTCTTTACAAAACTAGAATGACACTCTCTACTGCTCATAATTCACTGCATGCTTACAGTACAGTACAACATTATTCCTAAGTTTCCTCTTTTGAATGGATGGTAATGGCCTAACACTTGTGTTGGTGTTCAGTTTCATCAAAGTTGCTTTGATAGTGTTTGATTTTTTTAGCAGGATAAATTGCATTACAATATTACGGTATACATGTTGTAAATTGCTGTCTCATTCAGTTTTGTATTATGTTATTGTTTTGTCCATAAGTTTAACACTTTTGAAAACAGCATGTAAGGATGTGCGAATTGGCCTGTGTAGAACAAAGATTTGATTGTGTTTGTGTCAAAGTGAGAAAAGATTTCAGGTAAATTGAAAGATGTTGCCATTGAATGCATTTTTTGCTAAAGCAATGTTGATCCACAGTTAAGCTGTGATATAAAATTTTCTTTTACAAAACATTTCTCAATAATAAACACACTTTTTCAACTTTTTCAACTCTTCACACAGTGATCACAACTTCAGTCTGTGCAAGCTAAACTGTGGATCATTGGCACTTGATTTGAGACATGAATTAAGTGTTTTGTTGGTTTTTGTGGATTTTGAATGTGAAAAAACTGCTGTGAAGCAGAAAGTTGGTTTGGAGAACTGTGTGAAGGATTTTGAAAATGACCAAAGTATTGAGAAATGTGTCCTAGCGATTGTAAAAAATGTAATTTAGTTTAATTTTGCAGGGCAAATCCCAGCATCTTCTCTAGTTTATTTGAGAAGGGTTCTGCCCCATTGGTAGTTTGAGCTCTATTGGCCTGTGGTTCACAAACTGGTTTTTCAAGTCTCCTTTATTGAAATGTAAATTGTGAGTGGGGGGTTGTGGGGGTTGAGGAGAGAAACACACAGGCGTCGTGATTTACTATCTAACAGGGGACCTGAGTCAGTGTGTGTGTGTAACGTAATCACTATTCAATAATGACCTGCAATTAATACATTAGAGAGCTATTTCTGCTTGATTTAACCCATTAAACTCAGGTATTGCTGTAAAAACTCTAAATCTTTACAGTGTGTTTATGATGATAAGAAATGTCACAGCAAACACACAGGCGTCGTGATTTACTATCTAACAGGGGACCTGAGTCAGTGTGTGTGTAACGTAATCACTATTCAATAATGACCTGCAATTAATACATTAGAGAGCTATTTCTGCTTGATTTAACCCTTTAAACTCAGGTATTGCTGTAAAAACTCTAAATCTTTACAGTGTGTTTATGATGAAAAGAAATGTCACAGCAAACACACAGGCGTCGTGATTTACTATCTAACAGGGGACCTGAGTGAGTGTGTGTGTAACGTAATCACTATTCAATAATGACCTGCATTTAATACATTAGAGAGCTATTTCTGCTTGATTTAACCCCTTAAACTCAGGTATTGCTGTAAAAACTCTAAATCTTTACAGTGTGTTTGTGATGATAAGAAATGTCACAGCAAACACACAGGCGTCGTGATTTACTATCTAACAGGGGACCTGAGTGAGTGTGTGTGTAACGTAATCACTATTCAATAATGACCTGTAATATTCAATAATGTAAATGCATTGGTGTACCTGACAATAATCTTAAATGAGAGATGTGGACTGATCATATACTGTAATTATGAAGACACAACAGAGAATGAAAGAAAAATGAAAGAAATGACTTTTCTGTACCAGATGCCTGAGTAAACAAGTTAACTTATTTTAATGTGTTGACTAACATACTAAAGCACAAGAAGACTTGTTGACTAACTAAGTGTAGTGTGTTACTTGATGTTACATCTTGTAACTTTATTGCGACTGTGTAATAAATATATTTAAAAATAAGCTTCAAAATAAATTAAAGTATTAAAGTATATTTTAGGTTACAAATAAATACTTCTCAGTACATTCAAAAGAACACAGTTATTATAAAAAGACATATTATTACTTGACACATTATATAGTCTGTACGAAGCTTAACTGCATGTTATTTATTTGTAAAGACATGTAATGGTGGAGATGGCATACATATATATATATAAAATGAAGACAGACTTGACTGCCAGCTCACTTCACATTCACACACAGCTCCACTGCAGACTAATGGAGGTCCCCTGTTGGATAGGTAGACATCGGTCACACACAAACACACACAGCTCCATTAGAGTCTATGGAGGTCCCCTGTTGGATAGGTAGACATCGGTCACACACAAACACACACAGCTCCATTAGAGTCTATGGAGGTCCCCTGTTGGATAGGTAGACATCGGTCACACACAAACACACACAGCTCCATTAGAGTCTATGGAGGTCTCCTGTTGGATAGGTAGACATCGGTCACACACAAACACACACAGCTCCATTAGAGTCTATGGAGGTCCCCTGTTGGATAGGTAGACATCGGTCACACACACACACACACAGCTCCATTAGAGTCTATGGAGGTCCCCTGTTGGATAGGTAGACATCGGTCACACACAAACACACACAGCTCCATTAGAGTCTATGGAGGTCCCCTGTTGGATAGGTAGACATCGGTCACACACAAACACACACAGCTCCATTAGAGTCTATGGAGGTCCCCTGTTGGATAGGTAGACATCGGTCACACACAAACACACACAGCTCCATTAGAGTCTATGGAGGTCCCCTGTTGGATAGGTAGACATCGGTCACACACAAACACACACAGCTCCATTAGAGTCTATGGAGGTCCCCTGTTGGATAGGTAGACATCGGTCACACACAAACACACACAGCTCCATTAGAGTCTATGGAGGTCCCCTGTTGGATAGGTAGACATCGGTCACACACACACACACACAGCTCCATTAGAGTCTATGGAGGTCCCCTGTTGGATAGGTAGACATCGGTCACACACAAACACACACAGCTCCATTAGAGTCTATGGAGGTCCCCTGTTGGATAGGTAGACAGCGGTCACACACACACACACACACAGCTCCATTAGAGTCTATGGAGGTCCCCTGTTGGATAGGTAGACATCGGTCACACACAAACACACACAGCTCCATTAGAGTCTATGGAGGTCCCCTGTTGGATAGGTAGACATCGTTCAGGTCCCCTCTTGGCATATTTTTAAAAAAATAAAAAAATGCTTATTTGAAGTTATATTATGAATAAGGACCTTAAAAGAAAATTTTGTATGTGATTTTTGTTTCTTCAAAATGACTAGAAACACAGGTCCCCTCTTGGATAGTGTAGAGTGATAGTCCCCTCTTGGTTATATAGACGTGTATGTGTGTGTGTGTGTGTGTGTGTGTGTGTGTGTGTGTGTGTGTGTGTGTGTGTGTGTGAGTGAGTGAGTGAGTGAGTGTGTGAGTGAGTGAGTGAGTGTGTGTGAGTGAGTGTGTGTGTGTGTGGCATGTCACTATTACCCAGCAGGCGTTTCTTTTCATTATGGCCAGTGCTCTGCTCCAGAGGCCTTCGATTCAAAACAGCTGGGAGCTCCTAAAAAACACATCACCTCACATTTTATCCAACAATATACAAGTTATTTTTTCTTTCAGTATTTTGCAGTGAGTTTCAGCCTGAGATTCATGAAGTCACATGACCTTGTGATGTTTGGTGTGAGTGTGTTTAGATGCATGAACAGCTGGACTGCCCCCTGGGGGCCTGACACTGCACTTCTGCCACAAACTACTCGTATATGAGGAGCATTTACAGAAAAACCTGATGCATATTCAGAATTGATACGTTTATGATGCTCCCGCCAGCACTCGGCACAATAAAGCGTCCAATCGTTCGATACTAAATATCAGCAAGATCTAAAATGTCCAGGTCCATGAATAATGGATGCAGACAGACAGCTGGTGCCCTTCACAGATGAAGTTTATAGAGATTCTGTTTCTCCAGCGCTGAATCGATAGACACGCTGTTTTTATTTCACAGCAAACAAAAATACGGCTGTCAAGCCCATCATGCATTGCTGATGTATCTTTTATCGCTCCTTATATGGACACAAACGAAGGGCAAACTCGTTATAAGATGCTCCGACCGAAAGATCATCACAAAGCACGCAGGCTGAACCTCATCTATAATTCAGCATTTCATTTAATCAGAAAGGCCGATCTCTGCGGAGGAAATAATGCCTCATATCCCACAGCCTAAGTGAGCTAATAAAGAGCATGCTGGGATACGAGAGCACCGGTGTCAGCCAACAACAGGTTCAGACGCGCCGAAACACGGATCAGAGGCCCTTTGACCAGCCGTACGCTGGAACTGAGTTTACATCTCGCAATTCTGAGTTTACCTCTCGCAATTCTGAGTTTGCATCTCGCAATTCTGAGTTTGCATCTCGCAATTCTGAGTTTACATCTCGCAATTCTGAGTTTACCTCTCGCAATTCTGAGTTTGCATCTCGCAATTCTGAGTTTACATCTCGCAATTCTGAGTTTACATCTCGCAATTCTGAGTTTACATCTCGCAACTCTGAGTTTACATCTCGCAATTCTGAGTTTACATCTCGCAATTCTGAGTTTGCATCTCGCAATTCTGAGTTTGCATCTCGCAATTCTGAGTTTGCATCTCGCAATTCTGAGTTTGCATCTCGCAATTCTGAGTTTGCATCTCGCAATTCTGAGTTTGCATCTCGCAATTCTGAGTTTACATCTCGCAATTCTGAGTTTACATCTCGCAATTCTGAGTTTACATCTCGCAACTCTGAGTTTACATCTCGCAATTCTGAGTTTACATCTCGCAATTCTGAGTTTGCATCTCGCAATTCTGAGTTTGCATCTCGCAATTCTGAGTTTGCATCTCGCAATTCTGAGTTTGCATCTCGCAATTCTGAGTTTGCATCTCGCAATTCTGAGTTTGCATCTCGCAATTCTGAGTTTGCATCTCGCAATTCTGAGTTTGCATCTCGCAATTCTGAGTTTACCTCTCGCAATTCGGAGTTTACATCTCGCAATTCTGAGTTTGCATCTCGCAATTCTGAGTTTACATCTCGCAATTCTGAGTTTACATCTCGCAATTCTGAGTTTACATCTCGCAATTCTGAGTTTGCATCTCGCAATTCTGAGTTTGCATCTCGCAATTCTGAGTTTGCATCTCGCAATTCTGAGTTTGCATCTCGCAATTCTGAGTTTACATCTCGCAATTCTGAGTTTGCACCTCGCAATTCTGAGTTTACCTCTCGCAATTCTGAGTTTACATCTCGCAATTCTGAGTTTGCATCTCGCAATTCTGAGTTTGCATCTCGCAATTCTGAGTTTGCATCTCGCAATTCTGAGTTTGCATCTCGCAATTCTGAGTTTACATCTCGCAATTCTGAGTTTACATCTCGCAATTCTGAGTTTGCATCTCGCAATTCTGAGTTTACATCTCGCAATTCTGAGTTTGCATCTCGCAATTCTGAGTTTGCATCTCGCAATTCTGAGTTTGCATCTCGCAATTCTGAGTTTGCATTTCGCAATTCTGAGTTTGCATCTCGCAATTCTGAGTTTGCATCTCGCAATTCTGAGTTTACCTCTCGCAATTCTGAGTTTGCATCTCGCAATTCTGAGTTTACATCTCGCAATTCTGAGTTTGCATCTCGCAATTCTGAGTTTGCATCTCGCAATTCTGAGTTTGCATCTCGCAATTCTGAGTTTACCTCTCGCAATTCTGAGTTTGCATCTCGCAATTCTGAGTTTACATCTCGCAATTCTGAGTTTACATCTCGCAATTCTGAGTTTGCATCTCGCAATTCTGAGTTTGCATCTCGCAATTCTGAGTTTACCTCTCGCAATTCTGAGTTTCCACCTCGCAATTCTGAGTTTGCATCTCGCAATTCTGAGTTTACCTCTCGCAATTCTGAGTTTACCTCTCGCAATTCTGAGTTTGCATCTCGCAATTCTGAGTTTGCATCTCGCAATTCTGAGTTTGCATCTCGCAATTCTGAGTTTGCATCTCTCAATTCTGAGTTTGCATCTCGCAATTCTGAGTTTGCATCTCGCAATTCTGAGTTTGCATCTCGCAATTCTGAGTTTGCATCTCGCAATTCTGAGTTTGCATCTCGCAATTCTGATCTCATAACTTTTTTTGTTTCTGTCACAGAATATACACAATATACAGAAAATACACCTATTATTTCACAATTCTGATGTTTTTCTCGCAGTTGTATATCTCACGACTTTGACTTTTCTTTGCAGAATAGCGAGTATATATAGAGTATGCAATTCTGACTTTATACCTCTCAATTATGAGAATTATGAGGGAAAAAAATCTGAATCGTGAGATAAAAAGTTGCAATTACCAGAGGCACAAATAAGCTTCCATATAATGCTCCATATTCAGCCGTCTTTCCACACAAATGTGCTGTTGAGTATTTATAGAGACATTAAACTCTTAATTGGTAATGCTTCAGAAATTGGGTGCAGTATAACAATCTCGACTCAGACAGCCCATAATTAGACGGTGAGAGCTGTGCTACTGTACGTGCACACACAGAGTTCAGGGCTGTTCATTAGACTCAATGCACAAGCATCTTCAGAGCTAATTTATGAAGCACACCTTTCCGAGGACCATTTCCCTCATTCTCGGGGAAGTGTGGTAATATCCCTCCATTAAAGTGCACGGACCGCATTTCATTAGATCACGTCGAGCTAAAAGAGCAGGGCAGCCTCACGAGAGAAACGAGCCTCGATGATCAGCAGCTTTTACTGACGGAGATCACAGACATTAACACAGAAGAGTCTTCAGACGCCGTGTGCATAGATGAATATGGCAGGAGAACACAAATAATGAGCTGTATAATCATGTTACATCACTTCAGTCATATGCAGAACATAAGGCAGATAATACTGCAATTGCAATAATATAATAAAAAAAAAAAACACTTTAAGTAGTTCATATGACTATTATTGACTGACAAACTTCCCTAAAATACTCCAAAATTTGAGATAACTTTTTTCATTTTGTCAGATAAAAGCCACACTGCAAAAAATGCTTTTCTTACTTAGTATTTTTGTCTTGTTTCTAGTCTAAATATCAACAACAAATTCTTACATTAAGAAACATTTACTTAAGTAAAAATTATTGTCCTGTTCCTTGGAAAAATAACTCTAAATTAAAAGAGTTTTTGCTTAAAATAAGATAAATAATCTGCCAATGGGGTGAGAAAAATAAGATTAATCCTCAATCCTCAAATAAAGATTCAAATGGTTATGAATCAGCTAATTGATTCATGATTCGGATCGCCAATGACTCGTGATTTCAGCAGTTTGACACACGATCCGAATCATGAATCGATTCGCTGATTCATAACCGTTTGAATCTTTATTTGAGGATTGAACACAAACGCGGAAGAGAAGCCAATGCTGAATAAAGTCGTAGTTTTTGTTATTTTTGGACCCAAATGTATTTTGGATGCTTCAAGAGACTCTAATTAACCCACTGATGTCTCATATGGACTACTGTGATGATGTTTTTATTCCCTTTCTGGACATGGACAGTATAGTGTGCATACACTTGCATACGCTCTCGGACTAAATATAAAATATCTTAAACTGTGTGTTTGTTGTTGAATGTTCGCCGGTTCCCGCCTCCTTCCTTCCAATCTACGAACTTTATTACACGATTGTACTGCAAAAGGTCAAAATTTGGCTTTTTTTTTTTACAGCGCACCCAGTGCAAAAGTCCCAATTATTGGAAGCATATTTTTTTTATATATATTTAAAGAAGAAACCAAACCAATGTATAGTTGACATTTGAGAATTAATGCTACAGAAAAGCAATACAAGTATTTCAGGAAGAGTGTTTTCAGAATATATATATAAATGGCATTCAGTTGCTTCAGACAATGGTATAAAGCTATTCAAAACATCATTCAATGAAAATTGTGGTAATCATATTTAATAATCGCAAGGGAATAATTGACAACTATGATCTTTGTCATAATCAAGTTGCTAATTTATCTCCATTTTCTTCTCAGAAATGCTTTGAATCTCAAAATTGTTTTTTCACTGCCGCCTCGGAATAAGGTAATTGCAACTTTTTATCCTTGACATTTTCCCTCGTGTTTTTGAGTGTGCTATATCTAGCGATTCGGACCATTCTCAGTTATGGAAGACAGAAAATCACACAGGTGTTGACATGAGGCAGAATCTGTGTTATAGTCCGTTGAAAAGAGACTTTAAGTTACTTTAATGTTTGTTGTTTTTCCAATTTTACACACACACTTTTAGAGGTTCTTGCCTGAAAGGAAAGCGTGTTTAAAAGAGGCCAGATAATGATGTTTTACGTCTCCGCTCCGACATTTCTGATTAGTTTCGAGTCCCATTTCGGGGGAAACAGGAGGCTTTGCAGTGCAGAATGTGGAGCACTTCAAAAGTTCAACAAAACACGCAGGATTTAGAGCGAGAGAGAGAGAGACTTTGTCAGAAACGATGAGTGGGATCTTTGATCTTCCTCTCCGAGCCCCGGAGGGTGACGATCGATTGTGCGGCGGAGGAAACGTGCGACAGAGTGAGCGGATCAGGCCCGACCCCGACACACACAGGGATACGGCTGAGAAGCACACACACACACACACACACACACACACCAAAGTCTGAGAACAGCTTCAGGCTGAAATTAAGAGCTTCACTCGTTACTGACGCTGCGTAGCCTGGGAAAACTCAGAAACTTCTGGCAAATTTAGATTTGCTCTGCAGTAGTCTGGCAAAGAGCCCATTCAAGCCCATTTCTAATCCGTCGGAATCGCAGCACCAATCAGAAACGTTGCTTTACACGATGACGACAGCACAGCGAAGGTGAAGCAGATTTTGTACATTACTAAGATGGATCATCACTTGTTCGAATCAGCGATCGCGTCTGTTTTAAGCGCTTTAAACTTTTCCTTTTCGTTAAAACCCGAGCAAAGAACACTGGGCTCCAGATGTGGATTACACCGGCTACTGGTGAGGAGGATGAGGAGTGTAATCATACACACACACACACACACACAGACACACACACTCATACAGACACACACACGTAATGTTTCCATGTTTTATGGGGACATTCCATCGGCGTAATGGTTTTTATACTGTACAAACCGTATTTGCTATCCCCTTACACTGCCCCTAAACCTACTCACACACACACACACACACACACACACACACACTGCCCCTAAACCTACCCATTACAGGAAACATTCTGCATTTTTACATTCACAAAAAAACTCCTTCTGTGTGATTTATAAGATGTTTTCCTCATGAGGACCTAAAAATGGTCATGGGGACCCCCCACACACACACACACACACACACACACACACACACACACACACACACACACACCCCTCTGGATCTGGCCTTTCTGTGATTATTTCCTCACACTAGATCTGCTAGTCATGTAAAGATTGTAAATAAATAACTAGCATAACTATGCTCAAGTCTGAAAATGTTCTATCATCTGAAATGACTGAATATGAATAAAGTTTGTGAGACACAATTTTCCAAAGACTCATCAATATTATTTTATTTTTTTTAAATATTGCAAATCCTGTTCTAATCGCGATACAAATGCCTTACAGCGGCGGCGAATGCGATCAGAGCTCGATGTTTTCTGATCCACCGTCAGTCCGAGATCTTTCAGTCGCTCTGAGATGCTTTTAGGGTTTCCAGATTTGGCGAAAATATCGATGGAGTGTTGGCGGACACGATTATCAGTTATTATCATATTTGTTTTGCAACAACGGCAAAAGTCGTCAGAAGCCATTGCGACATCTTCCTCGAAAACACAAAAAAACTAAATAACGACTTATAGTGATGGGCAGATTTCAAAACTAATGAATGGATTCATGAATTCAGATCACCGATGTCTCGTGATTTCAGCAGTTTGACACGCGATCCGAATCATGAATCAATACACTGACTCATAACGGTTCGGAACTTTGTTCTGAAATCGGCCATCACTATATAAGTCAGTATTTAGTCTTTTTGCGCACAAAAACTATTCTTTAAGCATTTGTGAAGCCACAACACACACAACCTTGAGGCGGATGGGCTACACCAGCAGAAGACCCCACCGGGTACCACTCATCTCCACTACAAATAGGACAAAGAGGCGACAATTTGCACAAGCTCACCAAAATTGGACAGTTGAAGACTGGAGAAATGTTGCCTGGTCTGATGAGTCTCGATTTCTGTTGAGACATTCAGATGGTAGAGTCAGAATTTGGCGTAACCAGAATGAGAACATGGATCCATCATGCCTTGTTCCCACTGTGCAGGCTGGTGGTGGTGGTGTAACGGTGTGGGGGATGTTTTCTTGGCACACTTTAGGCCCCTTAGTGCCCATTGGGCATCGTTTAAATGCCACGGCCTACCTGAGCATTGTTTCTGACCATGTCCATCCCTTTATGACCACCATGTCCCCATCCTCTGATGGCTACTTCCAGCAGGATAATGCACCATGTCACAAAGCTCCAATCATTTCAAATTGGTTTCTTGAACATGCCAATGAGTTGACTGAACTAAAATGGCCGCCACAGTCACCAGTAGGGTTGGGCATCGAGAACCGGTTCTAACTTGGAATCGTTTAGAAAAATTATTTTCGGTTCCGATCTTCGGTTCCAAGCGCGCAAGTTTTGGTTTCCATGGCCACCTGATTTCCGGTGCTTGCGCGCCCGCTTGTTCTTTTAGTCATGGAAGCCCGGTAAGCGGCTCTGAAGTGTGGATTTATTTCACTTTTAAAAGCCTGGGTCGGCACAGTGCAACTAGTGTTGTCAAAAATATCGATACTGAAATATCTGAAAAGATACGATAGCCTACTCAGCCTACAGTATCGATCCCAGCTGCTCTCCTCTCCTCTCCTCTCCTCTCCTTCTCTGACCGACAGCGAGTTGACACGCACCGCATATTCTCACTCAGCCGGTTAACCCTCTGAACACGACGGACGCGCGTTCTGCTGGACTTTTCCTTACGACAGCGTGTTAGTGTGTGTGATCGGTCTGAATTTCGCGCGGGATTGCACATAATTTTACGAATCCCTCAGATTTTAAGCTCACATCTGAAGCGCACACACACACATAGTCTACCGTAATAAAGCCGCCCCTGACATACAAGTGCAAATATTTGCGTCTTTTTCCAGCTTATTATTGGTCAAATACACTCAAACAAATTCTCAGTGCACATTTTGAACAGTATGTAAACACAGTCTTAAACAATTCAGGAAGAGATGAAGAATGAGTAACAGGAACAGTGTTCAGGATCCATGAGTGCGGCAGTTCTTAAAGGGACCGCAGTCATTTGTTATTCAAAGTCAAACTACAAAAAGACAAACGACCACACTGCTCTTGACTGATCGACTTGTGTAACTTTAATGGTTTTATATGAAACTATTTAATTTTTTGCAAAAAACATTATCCAATGTTATTTTAAATTTATTTCTAACCTGAATGTTAGACCTACCTGAAAAAATAAAGCAGTTTATTTCATTTATATCTTTTATTCTATTGTATTTATTGCTATTTTTTGTAATATGTATCTTTGTTTATTCAATTTACCATTTAAAATCAAGCTTACTTGTGCTGTGTGTAAACTATTGCAACACACCCCGTTGTAAAAAATACATTGAGTTAACAAATATTTGTGAGATAATTTTAATAGTAATTGATCAATGTTTATATAGGAGAAAAAGCTTAAAAGCTTTATCATATAAAGTGATCTCTTCAGAAGAAATGTTTGATTGCCTAGACTTTCAAAAGACAGACACAAAAAAATATATATATAAAAAATATCTAATTGACAGTATATGCAGCGTTTTTCCCCCGTTGTATTGAAAATAGCATTGAATATCGATGTGACATGTTTTGACTCCACCCCTCAAAGAATCGGAATCGAGAATCGAAAAGATCCGGAATCAAAAGTAAGAATCGGAATCGGAATCAGAATCGTTCAAATCAAAACGATGCCCAACCCTAGTCCCCAGATCTCAACCCAATAGAGCATCTTTGGGATGTGGTGGAACGGGAGCTTCGTGCCCTGTATGTGCATCCCACAAATCTCCATCAACTGCAAGATGCTCTCCTATCAATATGGGCCAACATTTCTAAAGAATGCTTTCAGCAGCTCGTTGATCAATGCCACGGAGAATTAAGGCCGTTCTGAAGGAGAAAGGGGTCAAACACAGTATTAGTGTGTGTTCCTAATAATCCTTTAGGGGAGTGTAAGCAATAATAAATAGCCAATATCCTAATATGCATGCTATTAAGCTACTAGTTAATAGTGAGAATTGGACCTTAAAGCTGCACTTGGCTACTTTTGCTCTCGGGGTCCCCCTACAAATTGGAAAAAATAATGTCCTCAACTACTGTCGTAAGCTCTGTCCTCCTACAGCAGGGGATGCCATCGCGCGTGCATTTGTTGACATGACAACCCTGATAGCCCTGAACTAGTGATGCGCGGCTCGTCTCATAACCCGCGGACCCCGTATGTCTATTTAAATGGTCGCGGGTGCGCGGCGGGTTGTAAAAATATATACAGTGGTGCGGTGCGGGCCAAATAACTTCATAAAAGCGTCCCGCGGGTCGGTGCAGCACTAACAGTTCCCCTGAACACTGCAAGAGGAGTTCACATGCAGGTGTTCTTCTGGCGGCGCGTGGGAAATGTCTTCATCCCAGGTAACGTTACAGTCAGTGGCAGATGCTTCAGCATGTCATATGAATATCATTTCATGGGTTTTATTTTTTTTAAACGCCAAATAATCACGATGCTCACGTTTACAAGCCAGCGTCCTTATAGTAGTCTATTGGTTACCGTTTTCCAGAATCTATATGATACTTCAGTTCAATGTTTGAGTGGTAGCTCACCGTAACAAGCAGGACAGCATCGGTCGGGCACGCCTCCTTCAGCTCACGCCGACGAGCAAACGCTGGTCACATGCTGATCCTCGTCCTGCCTTTAATCACAGCACTTTTTTGTTTCCTCTTATTGCTTTCCTCCAACAAAACCTTTTCTTTCTTATTTGTCTGCGCTGCTTCGGACATGACTATATTATCCGACGAACAAAGTTGGGCTCGCACGTCTGAATTTAAGGAAGTGTGTGTGTTGGTGGAAGTGACGTATATGCCGTAAAGCAGTCGAATTTTGTAGTTCTTTTTGTTTAAAAGTACGATTAAAAACAATACAGACCCCATCAGGCTATGGCAGACGTGTCATTCAACCTATTGTAAGTCGATTTATCATCACAAGAGTCTTAAAAAATATATTATGAAGGTTGAAAAGTTACCTAGAGCTGCTTTAAACTAAAGTGTTCCCATTTTTATATCCCCAAATGACAATCCTAGAATCGCCCCTGAATGCCGATCCTGAGCTGAAGGCTCTGACACACACACACACACACACAAATACACAAACACACACACACACACACACACACACACACACACTCAGAGCATTATGTTCCTCATCAGTGGTGTAAAAACACCGGCGTCTGCATTGCTGTAGATTCCAGCAGAGTTTCTGTCCAAAGCTCCTGAGAGTCTTGAATCCTGAAGTGTCTCTTTCTGGACGGGCTCCAGGGCCCGACTGATAAGAAGCCATCAGCAGAAAGACGACAAGAGCTGCATCTCGCCTGTGAGTGTGGAGCAGATGGTTGGCATAATGACCAGCTTTAGAATAATGACGAAACGCTGAAGGACTGAACCGTGACGGCCTCTGTAACGCCAAAACACGACAGGACAATTACAGGAGCTCTGCAGCGCTTATGCTCGGAAACACACATTTCCACAAATGAAGTCTAATGTCTGGAGATTCGTCTCGGTCCACTTTCAGACACAGGTTTATTTTTGAGCCAATCACCTCATCTGTAAATGTCATGTGACTCCAGAGGTGCAGGAGTGACATTACGGATTTAAAAAAAGAAATAAAACAAAAAAATGAAATGTCACAGTTTTATACGCTTCCAAAATAAAGTAAAAAAATTAAATAAAAAAAACTCCCATGCAAAAAAAACAAAAAAAACAAACGTTCACACTTTTAAGCCTCCAAACATCTAAAATAAAACACTCAGAAATACACCTAAAAAAGAGCCGCTGACACGCCGACTGAAGACAAACTTCTGACAGAAACACACGAGCAGATTTTCTGCTTTCTTCTGATGTTTATTTGAGCTTGAAGAAGCAACCTGTCACCCCGGCAGTTCCACAGTGACTCCAGGTCTGGACTGAGACGCCAAACAGATTGTGCTTCAACACACACACACACACACACAACACACAACACCAGCAAACACCGTCAGATCAACTGAGAACCGATCTCAGTCTCCATAAACCAGTCCATCGTTATTAGAGCTCCAGCTCATGTGACTTCAACGAACAGCAAACCCGGAGGAATACATTCAGCGTAGAAATCATCTGCAGATATAAACCATTCCTCGAAGCATCCGAGTGATTTCACAGCATTTTACACTTTAATAAGCCAATAATAAAATAAAAATACATCAAATAAAAATATGATATGAATGATTCCTCAAAGCATCCGAGTGGTTTCCCAGCATTTTACACTTTTATAAGCCAATAAAATAAAAAGGCATATCAAACTCTCTTATCATTTATCAGTCACATAAAGCACACATACTGTATGTTTACAGATACATTTGGAGAGACTACTGTAAAGTTGGACATTCGTATATATTCAACTTTATATAAAGATCAGTACAATAATACGGTTACAATTAGTAAAACAATTTTGCGACAAAATAAATAAAAAAATCAAGCACTTCAGATTTACTATATATCGCTTTATGTAAACATACTGTATGTGTACGGATAAAGTTGGACACTTATATCAAACCTTATATAAAATAAAATAACTAAGAAGAAATAATACAAATGTTATCATTCCTCTCTCCTGTAAAAGCGTCCGCATATCTGCATGATCAACTCTAAAATGAGACCTGGAGGGATCGACTCAAAGACAGAAGCAAATACAAAGTACAAAGCAAATATGACGGACTCTATGAAACATAATCTATCAGTCAAACACACCGTAAACAAAACCCGAGTTCAAGCAGGAATATCAAACTCTGTCATCATTTACTCATCCTAATTAATGTCACAACTTTCCTTTTAACTAACAAACTGTAAAGGATTTTACACTGTGACAAAACACCTGAAGAGTTCACGGTATTTAAAGAAAATCATGATGTTAATCTTTATAATATATTAATATCTTTCTGCCTTATAGTTGCATTTATCATATTAGAGCTTTGTGATAATAGTTACTGTACATTTTGCGTCGTCCAAGCAATCAATCACTTAAGATTTGCTATATATTATTGATCGTTTTATGCATACGTATGTATTCAAGTATGTATGTGAATAAAGTTGGACATATTAATATTTAAAACTTTATATAAAGAACTGTAATAATAATAATACATTTTATTTATAACACTTTTCATTCTGAAAAATCTCAAAGTGCTAATATCTAAGTGAAAATACTGTATATATGCAAATAAAGTTGGACAATAATATATCAAACTTTATTTAAAGAACTGTACGATAATATAGTTACAATTAGCGTCTAAATAAAAAATCCACAGATGTGATTTGCTATACTGTGTAGTGTGTATCCCGTTACATGAAGATACTGTATGTACTGCATACAGACACATTTGGATAAATTTATATCAACCTTTATATTAGGGCCGGGACTCGATTAAAAAAATTAATCTAATTAATTAGAGGCTTTGTAATTAATTAATCGAAATTAATCGCATTTTAATCGCATATAAATATTTGACCTGAGAACAATGAGAAGTAATTTTTCACATGTATTTTTAGTATACCATTGAATAATGACTGAATACATAAGCTTAATCAACAAAATATTGTTTATTTATTTCAGTCCAGCAGACCAGAGCAATGTTTGCCATTAAGTGTAGCAAAAGCATATCTGTGATATTTGAGGCTCGATGTGCTGCGGTGATACGCTAACTCCTTGTTGTATAGCTTGCACACAACCCTGCTCTTGACGACGCTTCCATTCTTTCGTTTTTTAAAACAAAATTTCCCATCCACGGGGCCAAGCAAAGCGGTCTCATCAGCTTCTTCGTTCATGTTCACTCATGCCCTGCGTCTCAATCAGCTCCCTAGTTCCCTAGTCAGGGCACTGATCAAGACATAAGTCAATGGGCTGACTCCCTGATCAGTGCCCTGACTACTGAACTAGGGAGCTGATTGAGACGCACCCATGTTGTTGTCGTGACTCCGGAGCGCTAGTTGGTGTTCCAGTATAATCGGTCCGTCGAAACTGATTTATTGAAAAACGTTCTGCGGTGCAAAAATAAATGCGGTTAAATTTTTTATTTTTTTTGCGTAATTAATTAACGCGTTAAAGTCACGTAATTAATTAATCTTAATTAACGCGTTAAAGTCCCGGCCCTACTTTATATATAAAGAACTGTACGATAAAATAGTTACAAGTAGCGACAAAATAAAAAAAGTGACATTTGAGATATAGTATATATAGTACTGTATGCATATGGATAAACTTATATACCAAATTTTATCTAAAAAAATGTATGACAAAATAGTTACAATTAGTAATGAAATAAATAAAAAAATCGACAGATTTAATTTGCTATATAGTATAAATCGATTTATGTGAACATATTTTATGTATATGAATGAACTTATATATCGAACTTTATTTAAAGAACTGTACGATAAAATAGTTACAATTAGCGATGAAATAAAAAAATCCACAGTTGAGATTTGCTATATGGAATAAATCGCTTTATGTGAACATATTTTGTGTATATGGATAAACTCATATATCGAACTTTATTTAAAGAACTGTACGATAAAATAGTTACAATTAGCGATGAAATAAAAAA
>NC_090194.1:37233121-37243748 GCF_024679245.1 Pseudorasbora parva
TGTGTGTGTGTGTGTTTACGCGTGGTTTGTGTAGACAGTAAGCGGACTGGTTTTGCACGGCAGGCTAAGTTAGTGTTTACATAGAAAGACACGGAATAGTAGCGCATTTGAATGAAGAAGCGTGCTTATTTAGTTCAACATATTTCCCCACTCTTTGTGTATTGTTGTTTGGAGTGCTTTTACAATACACAAACATAAAGTTACACATATAGTGGCCAGCTAAACAAATGTACACGCACTACACATCGCATGCTCCATTGATCAATTAACTATACGTGATCATGTTTGGGCTACTTGATGAGCATTGGCAAAAACACAGACATTTGAAGCAGTCTCACTCACCGCCTGCGGTTCTAACGTTGGGACTGCTCCATCCTTCAGCATTAGGCGATCGGGAAAAGCCGGCGTCGAGCTGGGCCTTGTTTATGAAACAGTCGGCACCGAAATGCAGCGAACAGATATAAACATTCGCGCAACTCAGTTGCTGATCCGGAAAAGCAAATTACATCCACTGTTGCCTTAACGCGGGGTTTTTGGCGAATCTGTGCAGGACTGTCTTGGTCTGGCAACCAAAAACGCACTTTTTGATGTCATTGTTATGTGCACATCAACTGTCCAGCATCCTACAAGCCAGCGCTTTGATGGGCGTAGGCTGTTGCTTTCGCTCTCTCCCTCTCTCTCTCTCTCACGCGCTTCCGGTAGAATTGTCCGTAAGGCCCATACAAGGAAATTCCGCCCCCATTAACGTCAAAGGGGACGCATGATCTCAAAAAACTTGCCAAACTTATGACTAACCGGAAGTAGTATTTTGGACAAAGAAATACTCCCATCAAACGTCCACCTTAACTTTTGAAACTTTGTCTATGTTTAGTATGGGATTCCAAGTCTTTAACAGTGTAAAAAGATCAGTATGCATGAAACAGCATTTCACCCCCCCTTTAAGCTATATTAGTTTGCTTTCAATTTGAGAGCTTACTAATGCGCAGATCCAGTGCTTACTGACACGTCCCAAACTTTTTAACTCAAATCAGGATATAGACATATGCATAATGTGTATATTTGATCGTTCAAGAGTAACCTTAGGGTAATGAGCCAAGAAATAACACATTCAATACACTCGCGCGAGCGCTGACAGGCAGCAAACACACGCAGCCTGACATCGGAGTTCGGAGTTTACATCACTGTTATTAACTCTTTAGTGCAATCGGGTATATTATACTTTTATTTGGTCATTAAGCAAGATGGTGATAAAGATTCGCCTTCGCGTTCACGATCGCGGAACTGCAAGAACCGTCAGACTCAGCTGAAGAATAAAATCCGTTTTATGCGTCTGTGGGATATGATCATAGACCGTAAAAAAATACGGGTACGATCAGAAAGAGGCTCGTGCCAATAACACGAAAGCTGATTGGCTGCAATACACGTGGCATGCTTGTCTAATTTGTAGTTTTAATAGAGCGAACAATAGTTGGTCTAGCGAAAGAAAGAACTACAAACACCACAGAACAAACACACACACACACACACACACACACGTGCGCGTGCTGCGGGAGGCGAGAGCATTTCAATGAGGTAGCGTTACATGGACGTAGGAAAATTAAGACCTGTATAACATTATTTAAGACTTAGAACGCAATGCTTCCGCGAATTTAACACTTTTTAAGGCCTTATATTTTGATTTTGAAATTTAATACTTTTAAGACTCCGCGGGGACCCTGATAGATAGATAGATAGATAGATAGATAGATAGATAGATAGATAGATAGATAGATAGATAGATAGATAGATAGATAGATAGATAGATAGATAGATAGATAGATAGATAGATAGATAGATAGACAGACAAATATATAGACAGATAGACAGACAAATAGATAGACAGACAGACAAATAGATAGACAAATAGATAGACAGACTAATATAGACAGACAGACAAATATATAGACAGACAGACAGACAGACAGACAAATAGATAGACAGACAGACAGACAAATAGATAGACAGACAGACAGATAGACAAATAGATAGACAGACAGACAGACAGACAAAAATAGATAGACAGACAGACAGACAAATAGATAGACAGACAGACAAATATATAGACAGACAGACAGACAAATATATAGACAGACAGACAGACAAATATATAGACAGACAGACAGACAAATAGATAGACAGACAGACTAATATATAGACAGATAGACAGACAAATATATAGACAGACAGACAAATATATAGAAGGACAGACAGACAAATATATAGACAGATAGACAGACAAATAGATAGACAGACAGACAGACAAATAGATAGACAGACAGACAAATATATAGACAGACAGACAGACAAATATATAGACAGATAGACAGACAAATATATAGACAGACAGACAGACAAATATATAGACAGATAGACAGACAAATAGATAGACAGACAGACAGACAAATATATAGACAGACAGACAGACAAATATATAGACAGACAGACAGACAAATAGATAGACAGACAGACTAATATATAGACAGATAGACAGACAAATAGATAGACAGACAGACAAATAGATACAGACAGACAGACAAATATATAGACAGACAGACAGATAGACAGAAAAATAGATAGACAGATAGACAGACAGATAGACAGACAGACAGATAGACAGACAAATAGATAGACAGACAGACAGACAGACAAATATATAGACAGACAGACAGACAAATAGATAGACAGACAGACAGACAAATAGATAGACAGACAGACAGACAAATAGATAGACAGACAGACAGACAGACAAATAGATAGACAGACAGACAGACAGACAAATAGATGGACAGACAGACAGACAAATAGATAGACAGACAGACAGACAGACAAATAGATAGACAGACAGACAGACAGACAAATAGATAGACAGACAGACAGACAGACAAATAGATGTGAATATTCCTGTAATATAGTCTTCCAAACTTCACTGTAGAAATACTCATTTCTGAAAGTTATATTTCCATCATTTATTTTTTACCAGAAATCTGAATTACAGCACATTATTATATTGCAGTTTTATCACTTTAATTCCCTCGTGTTTAATAATGTAATGCACAGGTAACTCTCAGTGTCTGATCAGCTCAACGTGTGTGTTTGGAGCATCAGAGGGACTATCCTCACGGGTGATATTAATCGCTGCTAGAAATCATTTGATATGTAGAACGAGCTCAATGGGAAACGTTCCCATACGGAGGATCACAGCACTCCATCATAAAGCCATATGCTCCAGTATGAGTGAGCACATGGAGAAAAATCATCAATATGCAAGTGGACCAGCACCGCAGGACTGGACCCTTAATCCATTAGCTAATAAAACAGCATTTTGGACGAGCAGAAGCTCATTAATCACGAGTCCAGATGATTTTCACTCGTTCATCTGCTCTATTATTTATCGTCCACCCGTTTCGTCACAGGCTGGCCGGATCGGTGGCAGGATTTCGCACGATCTCTCCCAGTGGACGCGACTAAGACGGCCGAGGCCTCAAACTGGAGGAAATCCACAAACTGGCTTTGAGACTAAACCAGATAATACTTTGGCCCGGATTAGACGAATTTACAATGTGCCAATTCAATTTTTCCCTCAAGCTCGGCCACCGAGAAGTTGTGCAGACAATACCAGCCCATCTGCGGCACAACTACCCATCAAAAGTTTGCAATAAGTACGATTTTGCAATGTTTCTGAAAAAGTCTCTTCTGCTCATCAAGGCTGTGTTTATTAGATAGTAACTCCAGTAAAGCAGTGAAATATTCCTCCAGTGTAAATCATCTGCTCTCTGTGTGAATTGAGTGCCGAAGTCATGACGTCACTTTGTAGGCCAAAACGCGGAAGTGAGTTAGCATTTTAGCACTTCCGGTTCCCTCGCTCTAAAGTCTACGGGTTTTTTGAATGGGTTTTTGCTAAATCGCCTGAAATAAGGTCTGTGGTTAACAAAGCCTCTAAATATTTTCACGTTTTGATCTATGACATAAAACACACTCGTTCTAACCTGCTTGTGATTTTTTTTTAACTTTATTGTGTCCTAAAAACGGCGGTTGCTAACAAGTTGCTAAAAGGGACTACATCCTTTAGCCGGGACTTTAGACGTCATCGTGACAAACGGGAAATCTCACCAGCCCGCGTTTCAGTCACTTTTGAATTCTGTAAGTAAATGTTTAATAAAAATAAAAATCTAGCGCGTGTTTCTGCCTCACGTTCTTAGAAGTTTACCTTTCAGTTAATATACATAGTTATATATTTAGTCCTTTCAAATAGTGGTGTTTCCAAATATTGTTGTACACAGAAATCTGTGATATTACGGTAAGCGATCACCAGTTCTTCACTTCTGTGGAGACTGAGACTGTAGTGTTGTGTTTTGTCCCGAGATGGAAGCACAAGTCATCGAATGAAAGCTGCGCTGTTCTACATGTCCAGATTTATAGTGGTTCTCTCCTCGATTATGATCAATCGTCTGAGGAAAAGGACATACGATTGTAAATTGATACGGCTAAGTTATAGCTTACGTCGTTAATGCTTCTGAGGCGGTAAAAACGTGTTTTTTTTCTGGCCAATTAGCAAACATACAGTCAAACATAACACAGTGAAAGATGATCTTTAAAGTCTATTTGGGGCACGATGATCAGGCATAATAGCCTAATCTTAATCACAAAGAAAATAATATTAAGGTTTATATATACTAACAAAATAATAAACTAATAAATAAAACATTAACAAACGAGAAAACAAATCTCAGAGAGGCACGCATTAACTCAATTAGTTTCTTACATTTTGGGAAAAAACGAATGGGCAATATTTCTCATGAAGAAGTGGATTAGTGTTCACACAGAGCGCAGATCATAATGAGCGAACGTGTTTTTAAAATAAAGTTTGAGGAAGCGTGATGATGACGTCGATCCGCGACGGTAGTCCGTTAATAGCCTACCGTTAGCATCTTATATCTGACGGCTTTATTTAGGCTTCAAACGGTATACATGTTGGATTCACTTGTAAAGATTATCTTGATAGACTAAACATGTAAGGGTCGTAACTCTTTGTTGAACACAGATCTTATTTTTTGCGATTGTCCAAAAGTCTACGGGGAAAATGCATCGGCTTTTGATCGAGGGAACCCATGCGCCGCTAACTTCCGGGTCGGCCTACAGACTTCGGCACTCTATATATAGTAAAGTGTGATTTATTCCTGTGATCATAATCATCATTACTCCAGTCTTCAGAGTCACATGATCCTTCACTAATCATTCTCAGATGAGGATCTGATCATCAACACACATTTATGATTATTATCAGTGATGAAATTATTACTATCAGTGTGTTTGTGTCATTTCTGTGTGTATAAAAACACAGAATGCATTAACTGTGTGAATCTCTCTGAATTGCTGAAAATCAATTCAACATGTTGCTATCATGAGCTAGCATTTTGTTAGCATGAATTAGCGTGATTTAACATGTTGATATCATCGCAATTCAAAGCAACATGTCAGAAAGCACACAGAACGAGTCTTTGGCGCTCCAGGAGGAGATACAGCTGAATAACTGCACAGATCTACTGGTGTTACGTCAGATCATTTTAATTAAGCAATTTGAACAAGCAGTAAAAATCTTTTTTTTTTCAGCTTGTTCAAATTGCTTAATTAAAATGAGCTAAAGCAACACATGTTATACATTTTGTCCAAACTTAATTTGATTGTGTTCAATCCACTTAAGTCACATTGAAGTCAAACTTTATCCGTTTGTGTTGAGATAACGTGAAGGATTTGTGTGGCATTAACTGAAACTGGGCGGAGCTTGTTAGTTCCCAGCATGCTTTGCATAAGGTTAAATCAAGAGCGAGTAAATATTAAAAAACTCACACACACACACCTGATCTCGCAGGTGTCTGATCCACTACGAGAAGAGAGAACTGTAATCTCACACACACACACCTGATCTCGCAGGTGTCTGATCCACTACGAGAGGAGAGAACTGTAATCTCACACACACACACCTGATCTCGTAGGTGTCTGATCCACTACGAGAGGAGAGAACTGTAATCTCACACACACACACACCTGATCTCGTAGGTGTCTGATCCACTACGAGAGGAGAGAACTGTAATCTCACACACACACACCTGATCTCGCAGGTGTCTGATCCACTACGAGAAGAGAGAACTGTAATCTCACACACACACACCTGATCTCGCAGGTGTCTGATCCACTACGAGAGGAGAGAACTGTAATCTCACACACACACACACCTGATCTCGCAGGTGTCTGATCCACTACGAGAAGAGAGAACTGTAATCTCACACACACACACACCTGATCTCGCAGGTGTCTGATCCACTACGAGAAGAGAGAACTGTAATCTCACACACACACACCTGATCTCGCAGGTGTCTGATCCACTACGAGAGGAGAGAACTGTAATCTCACACACACACACACACACCTGATCTCGCAGGTGTCTGATCCACTACGAGAAGAGAGAACTGTAATCTCACACACACACACACCTGATCTCGCAGGTGTCTGATCCACTAGGAGAGGAGAGAACTGTAATCTCACACACACACACACCTGATCTCGCAGGTGTCTGATCCACTACGAGAGGAGAGAACTGTAATCTCACACACACACACCTGATCTCGCAGGTGTCTGATCCACTACGAGAGGAGAGAACTCTAATCTCACACACACACACACCTGATCTCGCAGGTGTCTGATCCACTAGGAGAGGAGAGAACTGTAATCTCACACACACACACACACCTGATCTCGCAGGTGTCTGATCCACTACGAGAAGAGAGAACTGTAATCTCACACACACACACACACACCTGTTCTCGCAGGTGTCTGATCCACTAGGAGAGGAGAGAACTGTAATCTCACACACACACACCTGATCTCGCAGGTGTCTGATCCACTACGAGAAGAGAGAACTGTAATCTCACACACACACACCTGATCTCGCAGGTGTCTGATCCACTACGAGAAGAGAGAACTGTAATCTCACACACACACACACCTGATCTCGCAGGTGTCTGATCCACTACGAGAAGAGAGAACTGTAATCTCACACACACACACCTGATCTCGCAGGTGTCTGATCCACTATGAGAGGAGAGAACTGTAATCTCACACACACACCTGATCTCGCAGGTGTCTGATCCACTATGAGAGGAGAGAACTGTAATCTCACACACAAACACCTGATCTCGCAGGTGTCTGATCCACTACGAGAAGAGAGAACTGTAATCTCACACACACACACACCTGATCTCGCAGGTGTCTGATCCACTACGAGAGGAGAGAACTGTAATCTCACACACACACACCTGATCTCGCAGGTGTCTGATCCACTACGAGAGGAGAAAACTGTAATCTCACACACACACCTGATCTCGCAGGTGTCTGATCCACTACGAGAGGAGAGAACTGTAATCTCACACACACACCTGATCTCGCAGGTGTCTGATCCACTACGAGAGGAGAGAACTGTAATGTCACACACACACACACCTGATCTCGCAGGTGTCTGATCCACTACGAGAGGAGAGAACTGTAATCTCACACACACACACCTGATCTCGCAGGTGTCTGATCCACTACGAGAGGAGAGAACTGTAATCTCACACACACACACACCTGATCTCGCAGGTGTCTGATCCACTACGAGAAGAGAGAACTGTAATCTCACACACACACACACCTGATCTCGCAGGTGTCTGATCCACTACGAGAGGAGAGAACTGTAATCTCACACACACACACCTGATCTCGCAGGTGTCTGATCCACTACGAGAGGAGAGAACTGTAATCTCACACACACACACCTGATCTCGCAGGTGTCTGATCCACTACGAGAAGAGAGAACTGTAATCTCACACACACACACACCTGATCTCGCAGGTGTCTGATCCACTACGAGAAGAGAGAACTGTAATCTCACACACACACACACCTGATCTCGCAGGTGTCTGATCCACTACGAGAAGAGAGAACTGTAATCTCACACACACACACACCTGATCTCGCAGGTGTCTGATCCACTACGAGAAGAGAGAACTGTAATCTCACACACACACACCTGATCTCGCAGGTGTCTGATCCACTACGAGAAGAGAGAACTGTAATCTCACACACACACACACCTGATCTCGCAGGTGTCTGATCCACTACGAGAAGAGAGAACTGTAATCTCACACACACACACACCTGATCTCGCAGGTGTCTGATCCACTACGAGAAGAGAGAACTGTAATCTCACACACACACACACCTGATCTCGCAGGTGTCTGATCCACTACGAGAAGAGAGAACTGTAATCTCACACACACACACCTGATCTCGCAGGTGTCTGATCCACTACGAGAAGAGAGAACTGTAATCTCACACACACACACCTGATCTCGCAGGTGTCTGATCCACTACGAGAGGAGAGAACTGTAATCTCACACACACACCTGATCTCGCAGGTGTCTGATCCACTACGAGAGGAGAGAACTGTAATCTCACACACACACACCTGATCTCGCAGGTGTCTGATCCACTACGAGAGGAGAGAACTGTCCGGCTTGCCTGCTCTTTTTTCACTCCTCCCCTCACTGCAGCCGCCTAGTCTCGCCTTTATTTCAGGCGAGGCAAGGCGCATCTCAAACAAGCCTATTTATTTATAACAGTAAACCTCTTTTCATGTAGTCGCGATGTTATATCATCATGTTTATCAAACTAAAACTGATAAAAACCGTTGACAACACTTCATTGACAGTGTATGTTTATATGTTGAACTTTAATCTTGTCCAAATAGACGCTTTATTAAACAGTACATCAAGTATTGGATGAAAATGTCATTTGAAACATCTGTGTATTTGAGAAATATTGCATTTATTTAACTTCAGCTGTGATAAAGTTTGCAAACGCAGTGCAAGCGTCACCACGAGAAGCAGAAAGTGTCCGACTTCACGTCTCCATCTGCAGCTCCTCCCCGCCGGCATCTCGCCGATCGCATCCAGCCGCAGCCGATGTCCAACACACCCAGGGCCCTATCTTGCACTCAGCGCAAATGACTTTGTACACCGCCGCATGTGTCATTCCTATCTTGCACCCGCGCAAAGCGCGCTTTTCCCTCCACAGAAGCACGTCGCTAAACTAGTGAATGAACTTGCGCTCCCTGGGCGGTTCAGCGCAACAAAGGAGGCGTGTTCCGGCGCAAACAATCCCTGGAGCTATTTTGCTGTTCCATTAAACAGTTGCGCCACTGACCAGAAAAAACCCCAGTCTAAAGTCAGCGGCGCGCTGCGCGTTGTTCATTATGATATTTTAAGGGCGCATGCTTGACCATAATGTATAGCGTGCACAACGCGCATACACTTTGCTCATGTAATCTACACAGATGCAACAGTTATTTTTGCAAATCATAAATTGTTACACTAAAAAAATATTAACATGAGATGACGGAAATCATTGTGGTGTGCCACGAAGATGTGAAAAAATAGGCATAAATCTAGCTTACAAATTATTCAGGCTAATTGTAGTAATTAAGGATCAGACCTGTTTGCCCAATAGTGGCAAGACATATCTGTGTATAAGGACATCTGACAGATTGGTTTGTCCGTCAAGAATCAGGAAAAAACTGTTTAACCGACGCTATTTTGGGTGGGTTTCTCCATCCCCATACAACACAACTTCTCTGTCTTTCACTGCTCTTCAAGAACATCAGTCTCCTTGGCTGTGAACCGCTCCTGGCGTGCGTCTGGTAAATATGCCATAATAATAGCGACCCATAATGGAGCTTGCACAGCTGCTTTTAAAGGGAATGTTGGATGACGCTCTGATTGGTTTATTCACGTTACGCCCAAACCACACCTATGAATAATGAAGCTACTTCAGACCAACCCATTTTAGATCAAGAGCCATTTATCCCGCCGGGAAAATAGCAACAGCGCCGAGACCCGCCCACAAAGTTACATGCGCTTCGCGCTTTGACCCTTGCGTTTCAGATCGTTAAAATAGGGCCCCTGATGTTATTTTATATGAAAAAAGTGTTTTTGAGCAAAATGAGAAAGGGGGAGATTTGATTGTGTTTAATAGAGTTTAATATTCAATTATGTTGGAATTTTTAGAACAATTTTAATTGTGGAGAAGAGTGGAGCATTTGCTTATGCTGTGGAATAATATAAATTTTTGGGTAAAAAACAACCCAATGTTGGGTCAAATATGGACTAACCCAGCAATTGGATTGTTTTAACCCAGCGATTGGGTTGTCTTAAGCAAATATTTAACTTAACCGCAGGGTTAAAACAACCCAATTGCTGGGTTAAAAACAACCCAATGGGTTAGTCCATATTTGACCCAACATTACGTTAAAACAACTCAGCATTTTTTTTTAGAGTGTATGAAATTGAATGTCTGAATCATGACAGGGAGTCATATAAAATTAACGTTGAAACTTCTTAATTCAGTCACTTAAAATGTATTCATTCCATGATGTGGAAGTTACATGAACAAATGATATGTTTGTTTAATGTAATTGATTAATGTGGGGCCGACGTACACAGGTAAATCATGTAAATCCTACGCACTTCTCTTTTCAGTGTAATAATGATGAAGC